>NC_059361.1:22828000-23128500 GCF_019703515.2 Myxocyprinus asiaticus | reverse complement strand
TTCTCTTCCGATTCAGATTCCTGAATTATCAGTATCGGCCGATACCGATCTGATAGCAGTGTTGTTTTTTCTTAATGAATTTAGAACATCTATAATTCACTGTGTGGAACTGATTGGGAGTACTCTTTGTGTAAAGAAACAAAAACCTCTAACAATACATTATTTCATTATAAAATATATAAAAAAAAAAAAAAAAAAGCATGTGCAAAACTTTATTGTTAACTAGTCTGCAGGATGCAGTAGCAAAAATAACAGTAATTCCCGTGAAAGTCTTCAGTAGAAAAGAAGCCAGTTCCCTTTACACATTTTAACCTGTATCTGGACATGTAAATGGTTTCAAATCTCTCTCTTCTCTCTCTCTCTCTCTCTCTCTCTCTCTCTCTCTCTCTCTCTCACACACTGTTATTTATTTATTTCATTTTAGTTATATCAATCAACTTTTCAATCACAGTAATTTTTGGAACCCAATTAGTTTTTATTGTAATTTCTAATAATAATAATAATAATAATAATAATAATAATAATAATGTTATCATTGGTGATAAATTCCAGTTGTAATATCTGAATGCATTTATTTTGAAAGTCGGGCGCTGAGCGCTCCAGGAAGTCTGTGTTTGAGTATTTGTTTGTAGGCTAATTTACAGTAGTGTAATATGCTTCTCATTCAACATCTGGTAAAATGCTTGTCCGGTGCCATTCTCAATGCATGTTATAGGCGGACCAAACTATTGATCATCTACATCTGAGATGGAGTTTGTTTGGAGCAACCACATATTGCGCTGAGCAGCGCATCACGAGCCTCTACGCGTGTTTATCTGTGTGTCAGCAGAAAGGTGCTCGTTCAGTAAAGCGTGGTGCCAGAGACTACTTAGCTGTGCATGCTGACTGTATATTTATTATGAAACACAACTTTTGCAATTCACAAAGCTTTTGGATGACTGTAAGAGCTTGAATAAAATGCACTACTTTAATGGTGATTTGAAGGTTATTTATGTAATTATTTGAGCATGACAGTAACGTCAATGACCAACATGCGGTATCGGATTTGGATCGGGCTCGTTGGACCGATACCTGATCCGGGTAAAAACGTCAGTATCGAACCCGATACCGATCCAGGTATCAGATCGGTGCCATCCCTATTAAGAATGTAAAAAAGAGGGGGCCTGGGTAGCTCAGAGGTAAAAGACGCTGGCTACCACACCTCGAGTTCGCTAGTTCCCAGGGCATGCTGAGTGACTCCAGCCAGGTCTCCTAAGCAACCAAATTTGCCCGGTTGCTAGGGAGGGTAGAGTCACATGGGGTAACCTCCTCGTGGTTGCTATAATGTGGTTCGCTCTCAGTGGGGCGTGTGGTGAGTTGTACGTGGATGCCACGGAGAATAGCGTGAAGCCTCCAAACACGCTGAGTTCGCCAAATGAACTGGACTTCGGTGTAATGTATCAATGTATAGTATTTCAGCTATT
The DNA here is from genome assembly GCF_019703515.2 of Myxocyprinus asiaticus. Taxonomy (NCBI): domain Eukaryota; kingdom Metazoa; phylum Chordata; class Actinopteri; order Cypriniformes; family Catostomidae; genus Myxocyprinus; species Myxocyprinus asiaticus. The sequence goes on along the minus strand of NC_059361.1, from coordinate 23,127,037 downwards.
TGTCATTACATTGTTCGCTCTTCAGTACTTTTCAGAACTGTTTAAGGAACTGCAAGGCTTCTGATAAATGGATAATATGAGGGCGTTTTCACACCTGGCTCGTTTGGAGCATTTGTTTTGGAACCTGGTGCATTTTCTCCCTTGGTTCGGTTAGTTTAGACATAGATGAACATGACAATTGCACTCGGATCCGCACCAAAACAATTGGTCCGAGACAACCTGAACGAGGTGTTCTCGGACCAACTGCAGACGAACTCTGGACCGGTTCGCTCTTCTTCAAAACAAGTGCAGGGCAATATTGTTGTTCCGACAAAGCCATGATTCCTGCTCAGACTGATAAATTAATATAACGGTGATTAGAAAAAAAGCCACAATAAGCCTGCGGAGCTGTTGTCCATCCATCTTGAAGGATAACCGACCGCCCGCTATAAGCGGAACCCCAGAACATAAGCAATGCACTTTGACCAATGAGTGGACAGTTTACTCACATGTGACTTGTGTAAACACATTTTGGTCCGTTTGGAAATGTTGCCTTGTGAAAGCGTTCCGAACCAAGGAGAAAATGCAATTGTAACAATTTAGTCCCTGTTTCAGAACAAAGCAAACAGTCTTCAGGCCTGAAAATGCCCTGAGACTGTTAAAAGCAGAGCTAACATGGAGATAGCAAATGACTAAATGTTAAATTGCCCATTACACCTTACACTAACAATATTTGCTTATATCTGCTTGCATAAAATCTCCTATCCCGATTTCAGGTTTGTCATTGTCATAACTAAGGTGTGTCAGACTGTCTAATTCTGTAATATATCACAGCTTTTGTAATCTTAGAAGATGTTGATGTGCAGTACAGAAATTTGTAAAGGCTTGTTACATTTTTATGTGACCATTTAATCTGGTATATAGATAGTTTGTTACTATTAAGGTGTGTGTGGGATGTTGTATGGTGGGCAGAACTGCCTTGCTCTGTTATTGTTAGAACATGGTCCATCTCCTCTCCCTCTGAGACATGGAGGTCCGCTCAGGAGCCTAGCTCTGCTGTTTGGTCAGATCATAGTTAGAAAGAGAGAAGGAGAGAGTGAGAGAGAAAGAAAGAGAGAGAAAGAAAGTGCTCTTATTACTGGGTGTAATGCAAAATGTGCTCTTTTCCTGGTATGATGCAGGCTTCTCCTTACCATTCCTGTTATGAAAGATTTCATTTCATAAGACTAAGCAGAATGTGCTATTTCTTTAATAAAAATTCAAATTGTTCCTTCAAATTTAGGATATCGTTTTAGTTTGAAAACCAATTGAAACAACACTTGTTAGACTCCCAGTGGCCTTAGAATCATGGAGAGTGTTAATCCATTAGCATTTACGCATTTGGCAGATGCTTTTATCCAAAGCGACTTATTTTATAGGTACATGTGTTACCTGGGAATCAAACCCATGATTTTGAAAATAGCACCATGCCATTCTCTACTCAGTACGAACACTTAAGGGGCGAATTCTCTAAAAGTTGCGCCACTTTTGCACGTGGTATTTCAGCGCAAAAACCTGATTCTTATTTACTTAGCTCTCGCAATCTAGTTTAAACAGGCACAGTCAGCACTGAAATTGCACTGCGTCTTGAGTATTTAAATTAAGTGATTTTCATTCCTTTCCATGCAAACACGCCTCCTTTCTATGTAAATTAGGCTCATTATAGATTGCGCTATATTTAGAAAAATTGTCTGGCACAATTTACATGGTGCTATTTTCGCTGATGAGAAGCATGCTGTTAAATTCTTTTTATTTACAGGTGCAATATGTAACAATTTTCATGTAATATTCGCCTGTGTGTGAATGGCTTGTAACGCAAATTAAAAAATGAGCCCTTCCCGGACTTCCTAGGTTGCCTATTAAAGCCTGTAGACTGATTTTCATGCGAAGGGAGCGGGTCACTTTTGCCGGGAAAATCCAAAGGATGTGACGTTTATGCGCGCTCCCGAGAGCTTTGCCTCAGACAGTAATAGCTTCTCCTCCGCTATTCAGCAGCGACAACAAACTGCAACACATGGTAATGTTAACTTAGAGATGGAATCCAGCAAACATCCGGCTCCCAGCACAACACCGACTCCTAAACAAACTCTGAATAAGCAAAAAAAATAAAATAAAAATAAAAATACAAAATTATCTACTGAATCCCATCTGGCTAAGCGGGAACGTGATCGTAGTCGAGCGAAAACTAGAGTGAATATCGGCAGGACATTTGATTCCATTCAATTGGCATTCTTCTTATTGGACAGGTAAGCTTACATAAATGCAAAGCATGTGAAATATAGTGCCATAAGGATTAATCCGTGTAATTTTATCTAACTTGATCTTGCCTGCACAGTAACTGTCATAATCAATGTTAATTTGTAATTATTCAGCAAGGTAAACTACAATAACACTTGAAATGAATGCTAGACAATGTTCAAGATGATGCAAAAAGACCCATTCATTAGTGTAACGTAACATGGTTATACAGAAAATATATGCATTCTATTATTATAAAACAATAGCGCATCGATATATCAAAATGACAGCTGTGATGGAATCACATCAATACTGAATTGTGTCAATATATTTATAATGTACAGTCTATTTTATAAACAGCTACGGTCATCATCCACCAGATTTAGCTAACAGCTATTGATAAACCTGGCTGGCTAGCTAACGCCGACATAGGCTATCGTATAAATGCAGTCAATGTATCATGCAAAGAAAAGTGATTACTTCAAACTACAGTCTCGCATAGTCAGACCTATATCCACACTTTGTTTTAGCCCTGTTCCAGCACGGAGAGTCTAATATAATATATAGTCCCAAAGTTTGTAGTAAAACAATCATAACTGTGTAATTTTAATTATGCTACCTCATCTGTCAGCATGATGCCGGTGAATCACATTGTCTCTTTGTACGTTACGTCATTGTTTTGGATGCTCGCTCAATCACGTCCCTATGGAGTGTGTGCACGAGCGTGAGGATGAGCAACAGGTAGCTGGCTCCAGTTCATTTAATGGCCACAGGTGTCATTAATAACAAGGGTTTCTGAATCTTACATACTGCACCTTTAAAAGATAAAACATTTTCTATGGATCAAATCAGCAGTTGAATATCAGATAATGATCAAATGATGTTAAAGAGTGTTATAACCACAGGTGCATATATCCAGATGGTGTAGTCAAGCATTCAGGTGTCTGAATCACAGTAGTCAGTGACGCTGTTCAGTCCTGCCAAAGTGTGTCAGATAACAGTGGTTTGATGCATCCTCAGCTATATAGCGCTCAGAATCCGCCTGCAAGTTCGGAACCAAGAAAACCAAGAAAGAGTCATATTTCCTTTATATTAGCAGATGTAATGTTAGTACAGTACATGGGAATGACAGGTTCATGGGGTTTAGTCTGAGTGTTGGTGTTATCTTGAGTGTCTGTGAGTGTCCTTTGCTCTTGACTGTCTCAGACTGTGATGTTGGCTGGGCCAGGTGTTTTTTTGGGGGGTTGGAGTTATTTTATTCATCACTTGTTTAAGGTGCAGGTGAGAAATACAACAGCTCTGTGTGGTTTTACATTCCTGTTCCCTGATTCCAGGAAAGAGCCTTCTCTCAGGACACAGGTGAAGGAATGCCATGGCCACTGTCCACTCAAAACATATTGACCCCATTTACACCTGGTATTAAGATGCGTCTCGGGTGATCCGATCACATGTGGTCAGGCGAGACACATCGCTGTTTACACCTGGTCGCTAAATGTGTCTCCTGTGACCACTTGTGTTCGGATTTGGAGGGGATGGTCTCTGTTTTATGACAACACACTTCAATCACTATGTCACTGTGTTACTGCATTACATTAAAGTGCAACAAAGTCAGAAAAGACAAAGAAAGCGTGAAAAAATGGTGCGCTGTTTCCCAGATGCAGCTGAAATTTAATCTAAGTACAAACGCAACATTTCAAGCAGAATTATCTGTTATTTTAGTGGATTTCCTGTAATAACCTTCAGATGTTTGTGCTTGTGCTTCTCATCTGTGTCACTGCATGTTGATATCAGACACACTGAAAAAGATCCGTGAAGTTCTCATGCTTGTGTATGTATCCGCTTTTTAAAATTTTCCAATCGGGCGTTTTTTTCCTTTTAATGCCGCTCGTAACTAGCAAAGTTTAAACTCTTGTTTTAGCGCTGCAGTTGATTGACAGGTGAAGGGTGGTGCTTCACTGCTGCCGGGATGCATACAGGACGGATTAGCATTTACACCTCAAATGTGATGTGGTCACATGCATTTTTGACCACATTCGTATGTGTTTTTTGTTATCCGATCACAAAATGTTTTAGACCCCGTTTTGACCTGTATTTAGCGCTGACCACATGTGATCAGATCACTGAAACGCATCTTAATACCAGGTGTAAACAGGGTCTTTGTGTGTTGGAAATGTCAAATCATACAGTGAAAGGTGGTTTTGTTCCATTTGATTGGTGCAAAAAATTGCTTTTATTAAACACACATGACAGTGTGTATTTACACAGTGTGTGATTACAATAGAGTGTACTACATATGTACAATTTGTGTTCCATCTACATCTATCATAGTGCAAAAAATTGGCTACGTTCACACAGTCAGTTCGATTATAGAATGTGGTTGTCACTCTCGTAAATAACTGAACTGTGTGTGAACATAACCATATTAAGCACTCAAATACAGGACTGACAGTATTCTGCTGCTGTGTGAACATGCCCATAGATCACCTATATAATATGGGACAAATGCCTTTTACAGTAGTACAGGTGGAATTGAATTACACATCAATGATGCAGTGTACTGTTCTAATTCACCTGTCCAATCTTTAAATATGTTTCTAAAATGTAATTTAATCTCCAAACTTTTTGCTTTCATCTTAGGAGATGTTGGGAAAGAGAGGAGAGACAGAGACAGTGTGGCTGGGTTATGTTGCAAGCTCTGGAATTTCTTTCCAAGATATTCGCTTTTACAATCACAAACATCAGTGTCAGCAGAAACTGTGTATTGTTTGGGGACTTGAAGAGATGAATCCAGCCACCACACTTTATCTCCAGTGTCATTTTGAGACCTTAAGTGGACTGTTAAGTGGACAATGTCCTTCAAATGGCCATCAAATGCAGAATCAATAGGGATTTTTTCTTATTCGGGGAGTTGTTTTGTTCTGTTTTTATATCATTTTAATCTTTATATGCCATTGTCAAACATGTTTACCTTGGAGGATGGAAAGTACTTGAGTAATTATACTTCTTTTCTTTGCTTAAGTGTCATTTTGGGGAATTTGTATTTTACTCAAGTACTATTGAAACCTGAATACTGTACTTGTACTCTTACTCAATTTCCAAGGAAGCGCGCATACTTTTTATTTCTTACAATTTCATGTAAACGTTCAAAATACTCATTACATATTTTCAAAGCCATCTTGACTGTTTTCCTCTCATAGAAAAAATATTTAATTTTTACAATGAAGAAACCATTAAGACTCGTGCATTTTAATTTAACTTTTATTATTAACATTCATGAGTCTTATTTCTAAAGCTTAGAAAATATAGTTATGTTTTATCTTCTAATAGTTTGTATGATTAAATATGGAAATTTTTGCTGCCACTCAAGTATGTTTTTGACTAGACACTTTGGGGCAAATTCACTGAACAGTTGCGCCACTTTTGCATGTGGTATTTCAGCGCAAAAGCCTGCATCTTATTCAATAACCACCCGCAATCTAGTTTAACCAGGTGCAGTCAGCACTGAAATTGCGCTGCGTTTTGAGTATTTAAATTAAGTCATTGTCATTCCTTTCAGCCAAACACACCGCCTTTCTATATAAATTAAGCTTATTATAGATTGCGCTTCATTTACAAAAATTGCATGGCATGATTTTTATTTAAAAGAGAAGTTTGTGTACATTTTCAACCATTCGTATCAGCAGTAATTAATCAAATGGCATACATGCAGATGCGCAGTGTAGACAAGCGCACTTTCGGCATGTTTAAGAGAATGTATGAAACTAATGCCTACTGTTCCTGCAGGGTGTGTCAGATAACATTGGTCTGCGGCATCCTTCGCTATATAGCACTCTGAATCGTCACCAAGATCAGAAAGATTGCGATGTGCAGCGATTTTATGGGCACATTTGCAGCGTTGCCTGATCTGCATAATTCCTTTCGTAAATCAGCTGCTAAATGAACGCAGACAGCACGTGCTGGCTTTTACCTGGCACAATTCATTCTTAGTGAATTCCCGCTTTGACTTTATGTGAGTAAAAATTTTATAGAGTTCCATACTTTAACTTAATGACTTCATATTATATTAACACTTAAAGTTACATTTGTTAACATGAGTTAATGCATGATTTATCATGAACTAACAATTAAGTGTTGTTCATTGTTAGTTCATGCTTACTATTGTGTTAACTAATGTTAATGAATTATTATAAAGCATTACCAGTATAATATATCTGTAGTTTTTACACCTCTAATCAGTGAATCCTGATATAACTTACAGTAAAATCACTTGGCTGTAATTGACTCAGTTAACAGGTTTGGCTGGCAAGAGTTATAATGAAAGTAACTCAACTAAATGACATGAGCCATAACAAACTTTTGTTTTACCTTTTAGTTGAAAAGGTCTGCACATACAGTAGATAGTACATATTTGTATTTGTTTGTGTGTGCCGTATGTGTCAGAGCTAGGTAGGTTGCAGGGGTTAGTGGGTGGAGACAGAGGGGCAAAACGACCCTAATGGACTTACTCCCCTCTGTCTTTGTGTTTGTGGCAGGTGGCGGGGTAGAGAACTTTAGTCCTTAGGGCTTATGTTTTTCCTCTGCCCTCTGTATTAACAAAAGAGGGCTTTTGTCGGTTAATTTGGATATGTGCACATGGGAGTGTCTGGAGTGCGTGTGCGTGAAACAATACTGCAAACGTTTAGTTTCTGCCTGTCTCTGATTACACAGAGAAGCATGCTCTATCTCTCTAGCTGCTTTGCCTAGGCGTGCTCAACACCTGCACTGGGCTGCACCTGTTTTGTCTGTGTGGGGGTGTGTGTAGGAGCTCAACTGCAACTCCCACACGCTTTCAGTGTGTTTGTGTCTACTCAGTGTTACCTAGACGGATGAACTTTGCAAGACTTTAAAACTTTAATGTGAGTGGAAGTCAGAAAGTTGAATGGTTGGATAAATAGATAGATAGATCTTAAGAGTGAGAGAGGTGGATATTTAGAGAAAAGAGTGAAAAACTCATAGAAGCATCTTTGTTGTCAGATTGGTCAGACAATAGGAGTGCAACAGTACTGCGTACTCCTCCCACTCCAACGTTAACCTTCACTCCCTCCTTTTTTTACTGGTTGTAGTCCTTCTGTGTATCTGTTTGTGAGTGTGTTCTTTGGGTCTGTTGGTATCTTTGTATTGAAAGAACAGCTGCCTTTTGCTCTTACTCATAGACACACACATACACTGAGAGATATGACTCGGTCTCTCTGAGAGTGCATGGAGAGTCGTATGTCATGTCTTTAGTTGAGGAGGAGGATCCGGCTTTCAGGGCCATGAGTCAGGCAAATAGACAACCAGCAGGAATGGAGGGGGGTCCTGTGCTTAGCTGGAGAAAGATTCCTAGGAGCTGTTGTGCAGTAGTAAGTGCTCTTGCTCATGATATGTTGAGCAATAATTCTCTCATGGGAACATTCAAATTCGGTTCTTTAACACCACCAAACCCACCCTCCCAGTACTTTCATGTCATTCCCTACTGTGCTATCCAATGAAAGATATGATGTGTGTCTTGGATGCCTGTGTGTCTTATATAATCATGGTTGGTAAACCGTCATTTGATAAACCTTTCAACAATGGTTGTGTTGTGGATGCAGGTGTACTGGTGGTGTGGTGTTTGAACTAGCTTAACCAGGGAGAATACCTTGGTCAACCTCTTTCACCATGCTGGTCAACCTGGTGCTCCAGCTAGACCAGCACTTAACCAGCATAAACAAGCCTGGTCCACAATGGATATTCTTTGCTGGTCTAAGCTGATCTTTTTACAGGGTTCTTGTAAGAAGTATGTAGCATGGTAGCATTTTGGTCATGCTTGGGGCATGTGGTGTGGAGCCAGGCAAAGGAATGTTCTGTCACTTCCACTTCCTCAGCAGCTTAGTCATAGGACTGGCAGAGAGGCAGCTGTTATGTTTGTGTGGGTGTTTCTAGGGACATAATTGTCCCAAGATGTTGGCTAAATGTGACAAAAATTCAATCTGGGGACATCCAGGGACATACATGATTTTTTAAATTCTAATAATGCAAAAAGTTTTCTGTTAAGTTTAGGGGTGGGTTAGGGTTAGTTTATAGTAATCATAGTGAGCTTTATATAAAAACATTAGAAGTCTGTGTGTGTGTGTGTGTGTGTATGGATGGGTGGGTCAGGTTTTGCTTACATTATTGGGACCAAATGTGACATGCTCCATCATTTTGAGTCACTTTGATCCAGTAAAACATTTTATATTTTATGCTCTATAGTAAAAAGGAAAGCATTTAAATGATTATATCAGCCAACATTTAAAGGGGTCATGTCATGAGGAATACAATTTTCCTTGATAGTTTGACATGTAAGAGGTCATTCTACTTTAAAAACGTACTGTAAATTTCAGAACTCAAAAATTAATCCCCAGTGTAATAAAAGCATTGAAACCAAGCTGCAAAAACACTTCATTCTCTACTTCTGTGATTTCCCTGCGTTACTAGGGGGTCATTTAATTCATGACCGCCTCTACAGCAACAACATCAATGCCTACTTTAAATCATCGCACCCTTGGTCCCCGCCCCTTAGTTTGTAAACAGAGAGAGGCCTCACTATTCCTGAACACCAAAGGGGGCCCATCTCAGCTATTTTGAAATATTTTAGTATATAAACATGCAATAGACAGATGTCTTTGACCATTTTAACCATCCTGAATGCGTTCTTGTGCCCATCTGTACTATTTTTAATCGTTGGTGTTTGTAAACATGCACTTGATGGAATTCTTTGACCATTATGATTCGTTTCCATCGATGTGCGCATCAGTGCAGGATGATACTGTATGTGTGCGTGTCTTGTTTCACCGTGCTTTGGATTATGTACTGTATGTGCGGTTTCATATCAGCTTGGATTAGTTGTGAACCAGTCATAATATGATTCAAGCTTTGCAAAGGAACTGTTATTATAGGATGGGGCAGTTGAAAACACTACTGGACCCAATCACAAAACGGTGAGTAAACAGTTCCATTCATAAATATTTCAAAAGTCATGACTGTTTGATAAATTATGGTGCTGCTGTGCTGGCAGTGAACTGTTTAATATTTTCGGATGCAATGTGTTGGATGTGAGTTATGTGTTAACCATGAAATATTATTTTATAATGTTGTGGAGCTTGTTCATTCTCTACCAGTTGAGTTTTAGATATGGCTGTGTATTCGAGGGGCTACGCGATCTTAGCCAGTTATAACAGTGGCTGTTTACGTTGAAGTTGAAAGGAGACGCTGAGGCCAAAACCGAGCATTTCGATCAGAGGGCCAGAGACAGGGTGGAAAATGATCATAAATTACTAAATTATGACTGTTTTGGGTCAAAATTATTTAAAAAATACTATATCATGACCCCTTTAAATTATTATATTTTGACAATGGTTTGGAGTAGAAACATAATTATGTCATTAGAAAACTTTCCTTTTTACTTAAGTGCATAGAACTCAAATTTATATCATCAAAATGATGTAGCAGGTCACAAAAATCGGGTAATACCTCAAGCCAAGGAAAACGGCTTTGTAAACATACCAAGTAATGTCTTATTGAAAATGCAAAAATGCAAAAAGTTTTCTGTGAGGGTTAGGTTTAGGGGTGGGGTTAGGGGATAGAAAATATAATTAACTCGATATAAAAACAAAAGTCAATGGAAAGTCACATAGGTGCTTATTTACTGTGTCTTAAAGTCTTTGGGCAGAGCAGAGTAAGTTAAGAGTGTAGGAAGAATACTTTAAGAAGGTGGGTCAGATAAGATACGGGCAGTGGGTCACAGTGCCAGCCTTGGCTTTGTTCTTGTGCTATGGCTCTGTGATTCACACAAATCTGAGTGACAGCATAGACTTGAGTCACAGAGCTGACTCCGCACTTACTGAGACACGTGAAATGAGGTTCTTATGCGTGCTCTCTCTTTCTCTCTCTTTCTCTGAACAAAAAGAGGGAAAGTCCAAGAAAGGCCCTTTGAGGGCACTGACTCACATATACTGTATAGAGATGTCTGAGAAACACACACACACAGGGGCAGTTACGTTTGACACATTACGTCTTTATGTGTGAATAATCCAGTGATCAGCAACTGCAGCATAATTAGCACTTGTGTGGGATCACACACAAACACAAACACACACACACACACACACACACACACACACACACACACATACTCACAAAAAGCTCCACTCATGAGGTGTGGGTGCACAATGCCCCTCTGTCAGCATTTGTGCAAGTTTGTGTGTGTCCTGCCTCTCTCTCCACCCCCTGCAGGACTGACCTCCTCCTTTTCTGGTTTCAGATGTTCCTCTGCTGGTTTTTCTTTTCCATTGTATGCTGCAAATCTGCTGATGATTGTTTGGCAAGTGTCTGAACTAGGGGAAACATGCCAGTACGCAAGTCACCCACCTCACTGTTGTGACAGCGACATGCACTGGCCCTCCTACTGCCCAGCTATTCAATTCAATTGAGTTTTGCTCCATTCAACTCAGCTTAGTTCATGTTATTTTAATTCATCTGAACTTTCACTTCCAAATCCATTTGAATTTAATCCATGTAAAATCTGTTTCAGTTTGTTGTGTTTTGTGCATATGAATCAAAGTTGAAACTATCAAATGCCATTAGTTCTTATCCAAGTTGCATGTCACAGTATTTTCTCATAGTTCTCTTTTTTAAATGAACAGATAACTGATGAGTTTTTGACATCTGTTTCATCAGAGGGATGCCACACAAATTAAAAATCACACACAAGATCTATTTAATATCTCAGCTGTTTGTTCTATACCTAGACAGTATTGAGATTAGATGGAGAGCAAAAAGTGACTTTTGCTTAAAGCAATAGTTCACACAAAAATGAAAATTCTGTCGTCATTTACTCACCCTCGTGTTTTTCCAAACCACATGACTTTAATTCTTCTGTTGAACATAGAGGGAGATGTTAGGCAGAATGTTAGCCTCAGTGACCATTCAATTTCGTTGTATGAAAAAAAAAGAGGCAATGAAAATGAATGGTAACTGAGACATCCTACCTAACATCTCAGTTCGTGTTTGACAGAAGAAAGTAAGTCAAACGGGTTTGGAAGAACATGAGGGTAAATGAGTGAATGTGTAAAAGATAATTGATTATTATGATAATTATCTTTTTTAGAAGAATTGAGATTTCATTTTTGGATGAACGGTGCTTCTCAGATTTTTCTCCTGAGAAAAAGACTGCAGTAATCTCACATGTATCTCCCCTAGAATGTCTTAAACTGTGCTCAGATTTGCCAAGATACCAAAGTCTGCAATCAAAAGACAAACATTACAATATGAACTCTCTTTACAATCCAACAATTTTCTAATTTTTGTCTATTTTTTATTATCTTAAAGATTTTTAAGAGGAACACCAGAGACAAAGTTGATACCTGAATAAAGCAGAAGTGAGAGGTCCATTAAGTCTCGTGAGCTACATTATGAAAGAGCAATACAAAAACAAATACAACCTTTGAGTAATGCAAATTTCTTTTGGGGATTTTAAATTACTTTCTATACAAAATGTGAAAGTGGAACCATTAGAAGAGTGCAGCCTACATGGTTTTGTTTGTATGTGTGTTGCCAGATCCCTGTCTGTACCATGGACTCAAGAAGTTTGTTTTTGCTCTTCTACAGATGCTGTAACTGTGGTTAAAATTTTTCTAATCAGAGTTTCTTCAAAGTCTTTTAAACTCTCCTTTCAATTAGTGCCTTCCAATTAAAAGCCCTTGTTTAGGCCTACCAGAAATGTGTGTGCTTAAAAAGTCCCAGTAGAGCTGATGGGTGCTGTGTGTGGCCTGCACTTCTAATGAAGGCCTCTTTTCCTCTCTCTCACTCTCTCTCACCCTCTCTCTTGCTCTCTCTCTCTCTCCCTCTCTCTCTCTATCACTCTCTCTCTCTCTCTCTCTCTCTCTCTCTCTCTCTGAAGAGAAGACAGTACTTGGCTGCCACTATTGGCTGTCATGCAAGTAACGTTCTGCTGGTTTCATCTCATTTCCTTCATAGATGTGCTGACAATGAGGTAGCCTGAATCAGTAGCATTGTATGTTTCAGTGTGACTGCTATAGTAACATTTAAATTATTTGTTAGGAGTTGGTGGGTTTGTTAATCGCATTGAACAAGAGCCAACTCCTTTCAAATGCGCTCAGGTTCCGTATTTAGGTTTCAGTAATTCGTAAATTTGCTAGTTCGTTGCGCTATGTTATATTATTCGTAAGTCTAACAATGTGTGTGTGTGTGTATGTGTGCAGGGGACTGGTGTGTGTCTTGGTGTCTATATGTGTGTGTGTTTGAGTGTCATACGGCAGAGTGTGGGGGATGTGGGAGCTGACGTTTCGTTTTGAGAAGGAAGTCTGTGGTCAAGCCGTTTTCTATGCTCCCCTCCACTTTTTTTCCTTCTCCATGTAGCTGCACTTAAAAAAGCCTGGCCGTCTCTACAGATGTGGAAATCATTTTAGAGGACTGTGTGTGTGTGCGTGTGCGTGCATGTGGGAGGCAGGGCTTCATTTCTGAAGCGTGGGATTCAAGAAGTGAACAGGCCCATTTGAGAGTGCACTGAAGTCTCCCCTTGCCCCAAAGCACCCTGGGAAGGCCTTGGGTTTGGCCCGCTCATAAATGAAACCCCTGTACTAGTCAGGATAGAAATAGCCCTGCAAAACTGCAAGAACGTGGGACTACTCATGTATCGAACAGAAAAACAAACTTACCCCACTCCGCATCTGACAACGCCTTTTAGCTCCTGTTTTTATTTTCAAATTCTTGATTATTTGTTAGCCTTTACAAAAATACTCCTGCCCCTCAAGCCATAAAGCCAGAACTCAGGCTGGCTGCAAATGTATGTTGGGTGTTGTCTAAGTAGGACACAAGCACACACACTCACATACACACTAGATTGAGGAGGCGTGCTATGTGCATATTGCTCCTCTCTGCCTCTAATTGGTCGCATTGATAATTTCCACATGGCTGCTGGTTGCACATCTGCCACTGATGTCCCCCCCCATCCCCCCCCCCCCCCCTCCGCATTTTAGTCTTCATCCTCCTCATAACCTCCTGCTCCCTGGAGAGGTGCATGGTGGGAAACAGGATGTCACCCACTAGGTGGCAGGTCTCAATGGTGCACTTCCTGTTTTCTTGGTCTCTTTCGGATCATACATGTGATCTCTATCTCTTTTTCTGTCTTATCACTGATTGTCCCATGTTTATCTTTTAATAGCCTGTTTAATGTAGACTACCTTGGTAATAAAACCTCCAGGTAGAGTTTTTCAGTTATGCCTGCTGGGTCACTTAGTGTAGTGGATTTCACTTTTTGGCAAAAGCAGCCAGTCTGGGCTCCCTGATAACCAGGGCACTCTAAATATATAATTTTATATCCACATTACAAGCCTTTTTCTGTCGGTTGCTCCCTGCTGACTGGTCTAACGGTAGTCAGCATTCAGATATTTAGCTGTGAAATCACAAGTGAATGTCTTTACATAGTGCCTCTAATCTTGAAGTATGTAATTTCTGCACCACTAGTGCCGAATGGAATTGCAAAAATAAACAATGCGTTCAGAACAGCTTTCTTAATATGCCCCTCGCCTGCAGTTGTTCAAACAGTCAGATAGTTCTGCCCCCAACTTACGGCATTGGTTGAGTAACATTGTTGTGGGTCACTCAAAACAAACGCAGGATTTGTTTTTTTTATGGTGCCACAGAAACAGTGTTTACAGTTTTCGAGAAAATTAACCTATTAAAGGCTTAATTATAGTTGTCTCTGCATAAGCTGGGATAGGAGAAAGTATTTTAACACTGAAAAAGTTACATCAGCTTTAAATGTAACGTGAAAATATAATGTCTTTTTATTGAATATTGATGGAGCAACATAATTTGTGTTTGAATTTTTTTAAAAGGTGGCCAAGGTAACAGGCCACTAGAGGCTTATAGTGATATAGTGTAATAATAGGGGCAATGGTTATAGGGCAAAATGTACCAACCAAGTACTTCTAAGAATCAGTCAATGTGAGCACACTTTGTACATTCTTCATGACAAATATTTTCACCCCCACTTAAGAGTGGATATTTTAATGGGGGGCCTTCAACCCAGGGTCAGAAATTAAGGGGGGCTTGGGACAAAAATGCCACAAAAAATCGTAAAAATCCCCTTGAAATTCAAAATATGTGGGCAGAAAATGCCCTCATCATGAATTCATCAGTTTTTTTATTTGTAACATCTGATATAGTTTTTAATATTCTATTATAGTCCTAGGTATACATATTATGCCATAAAAAATTAGTTGATGAAATTCTTAGGGTATGAGGTAATAGATTCTCAAGTCTTAAGAATTTGTACAAATGAACTGATACATTTTTTGCACATAAATGGTTTAGACACAGTTAATGTTTTCAATGGTTTAAAAAAAATATGCCCCCATAAAGAAAAAAACAAATGCCCCTGAAAATCAAATTCAGGGGGCAAATATTGCCCATTAATTTACAAGTTAATTTCTGACACTGCTTTAGCCCCTGCATCAAGGGGGCTTTTTACTATCCCAAATACTATCCTTTTACTTATTAGACAGTTATTGAATTTTGTTTTAATCACCTTGAAGAAATCTGAAAATTACAAATACAGCAAGTATTTTGTCTCAAAATAAAAAGCGACAATTTCAAGGATTCTTGTTAGCTACATAATTTTGCAACATTTTAAATGTTATTAAATGTTAGATTAAATAACCTAAAAAATCAGCATTTAGACATTTAAGGAAAGTGCTGTGGTAGTTTTTTGTTGCAGTTTAGTATTTTGGGAGAAAATAAAATCAAAGTGTCTTTTACCCTGGGGTTCTTTAGCCCAGTTGCACCCTACACTTGCTTTGCTAAATAGAGCCATAATGTGTCTACTGGAACTACAAATAAAACTGGACTGGTGTAAAATGGGATGGATTGACAAACACAATAATTTTTTTTCCTTTTTGAATCAAAATAGAGGAAAAAACGATCTGGATCGGCCAATCCAATCCCTGCTTTTTCCTATTCTTGGTGCCAATCACTATGGGACTGGTTTCAGCCACTTTTCAAAATTGTGGATAATATGCAAATCTATTACATTTGAATGCCGGCCGAAGCCACACTCGTCAGCTGGGAGTGACTGAACAGCTGACTATACTAACAATCGGATCATGTGCTTCGTGAAACCAAAGAATAGTTCATGTATAGAGATCAGCCCACACAAGACAGCACACATACACCCCCCCCCCCCACTACTTTACATATTTCATCATAACAGACAAAGAAGGGGTGTGTGTGTATTTGTTTTTAAGTCAATAAACTTAATGTGCTGTGCATATCTCCCTTATGTCTCGACACAGTGGCACGTACAGTACATCAAAGCTCTGGGGAACATACATGTTTAGACAGCTCTCTCTGACTGCTCCATTGACTGTGGAAGAAAGAGAGAGACTTTGAAGTTGCTAAGACTCACACAAAAGACATTGGTGAGACCCACAATTTAAAAACTACAGGTACAAGGTCTGTGTACGTTTTTCTAAACATTGTAAAAACACAGAGGAAGGTGAGACAGACAGACAGGCAGATACAGAGGGTAAGAGAGAGAGATAGAGGGCGAGAGAGAGGTGAACAGATGCATGTAAACCCGTCTGTCTTGTCTGGGGCCTATAGGCTGTGCGCAAGGCCCGGGATTGTTTTGGCTGTCTGAATCAAAAGCCTCTCCGGCTGAATTCAATCCCAGTGTTTACTCACACTCTCGCACACCCCTCCCACCTCTGCTCAGCTCCACAAACACACACAGATCCTCTGTGTCTTATCCTTACAGCTGCCCCACCCTGCAATGCTGTCTACCTTCACAGTCTCTCCCTTTGACTGACATTTAAACATAAAAAAGTTGTCCAGGACTTTTAGAGGTCAAAGAATTTAAAACCCCTTAAAGGTTGTTGAGGTATTGTCTGAACGATGTTCATGAGCTGCCACTTTTTATTTTATTTAAAGGAATGGTTTTGAATCGTTTCTGTATTATTTTCTTTCTTCTGTGCAGCACAAAACGAGATGTTAGGCAGAATGTCCAAGCTGCTCTTTTCTATACAACAAACATGGAAAGTGATTTTTTCTGACAAGCTCCAAAAAGGACATAAAATGCACCATAAAAGTAGTGAATATGATTTGTGCGCTATATTCCAGGTCTTCTAAAGCAATTTGATACAATTGTGTGAGGTACAGACTGAAATTTCAATTGTTATTTTCTGACAATGTTGCCTTGCCTCTCATTTGCGACTATATTCAATTCAAAAATAGCACCTAGAAGCTACGTTTGACATCATTGACAACAAATGTCATTAGTTTTGTCTAATTTGAAAATCACAACTGAAAATTATATTTTAGAGTTATATTTATATTTTATAATGAGGTTGATTTAATTATGTCACATTTTTCATTTTTGGTTGAACTATTCTTTTAATATGAGTGCTTGCCATCTGTTTGGGTCACATCTTCTTGCTGTTGTATAATTGTTGCAGTTCTATGAAAATTAGGATCTGGAGTCTTCCTGAGGGACTCCATCAGGACTGAAACATTCTACATCTTCCAACAAATGCTGGTGTCCCTCAGTCCCTAACACATAAACAATTCACACGCACACGGGGGGGGGGGGGGGTCTTCTCATCACTTCCTAGAATTACCCATTGAAAAACTGCAGAGGAAGAGAGGAAGCGAACTGCTTTTCTCATATGCCTGCATTGTTGGCAGGGCCCCAGTAAAAACTGTGTGTTTAGGCTGATGGAGTTATGAATGTTCTCTCTGGATGAAGCCCAGGAAGACTTTTTAAATGTGTTATTAATGGCTATAAGGCCTGTATTTGTTGGGAAACTAAACTGTTTGAGTTGGACAGATGAAAGAGCAAAAGAATCTGAATGATAAAAATATATGTAGGTTCAAATTCATATTCAGCATTTATTTTAAATGTATGGCACATTGTACCGTGCTGCTCAGAAAATGTTGATTTTGCTTGCGGTCCTCTGAAATATGATTTTTTCTGCTATGCTAGGAGGAATTAACTTTTTTGATTCTTCAGCCATTGTAAATTTGCTCTTTATCTACAACATATTATTTCAAAGAATTATCTCTACATGAGTATTAATTTGTTTTCCATTCTGTCATAATTTACTCATGTTGTTCCAAATCATTGTGGCTTTCTTTCTTCCATGGAACACAAAAGTTCAGTTTTTGAAGAATATCGTTGTCACTCTTTTTCATATAATAAAAGCGAAAGGGACCTGGGACTGTCAATTCCAAAATCATTAAAGTATGATAAAAGTAGGGCTGGGTGAAATGGCCAAAAAATTATTACGGTATTTTTTTCAGATCGATATTTGTCACGAGATGCAAGTCATACCATTAATGGGGGCAAAACTGCATTTCACATGTTTGTTAGACCCCAAGAATTAATTAAACATAACTTGTTTGTTTACAAGTATACTCCAGAGGGTAAGCTACCTTTAAAGTATACTCAGTTTAGGATTTTATCGTACATAAGGTGCGTGACCACTTTTTGATTAAATATAGCCAATTTCATCATCTTCAGCTGATGTTTGACTCCACTGAAATACTTTCTTGTGACACTCCATTGTCCAGCTCAGTAGGTGGCGGTAATGCACCAAACGCTGGATTGCCAACCGGGAATAAACATCATAAGAAGAAGAAACACTTTCTTGCCTGTGACAGAGTAAAATAGTACATAAATAAACATCAGTGGTGTTGATGTCAGAGTTGTTGTTGTGTTCAGTCGATAGCTGTTGTATTGCATTGTCAGTGTTGTCCTGTTCAGTACACAACGATGTTAAATTAGCCGGATTGCTAGCTGCTAGCTAGCTGGTTTCCATGACAGCAGGGCTGCCTGCTAAAACTTCCTAAATGGCTGATTTCATAACAGTGATTCAGTTAGCTAGTTGTGTCTATAAATTTGCCGAACTCCTTGCGTTTTAAGCGAGATGTACTCAATTCTATCATCTAGATGTAGAGCATAGACTTAATATCGAACATTACTCTAAAGTTTATCATTGATATGGAAAGTTATTTTTTCGATAAATATTGATATTGTTTTATCACCCAGCCCTAGATAAATGTCTGCTACAGTATATTCCAAGTCTTCTGAAGACATACAATAGCTTTATATGAGGAAAAAGCAAAGCTATCATGTGGCTCCAGAAGACTTGGAATATAGTGCATGAGACATCTGAACTACTTTAATGATACTTTATCATACTTTTTGTGTAATTTTTTGAGTTTTACAGCCCCAGCCCCCTTTTCAATTTGTTATTGTGTTTCACGGATGTAAGAGAGTCATGCAGGTTTAGAAGGACATCTGGGTGAGTAAATGAAGACTTAATTTTCATTTTTTGGTGAAATATTCCTTTAAAATTTCAGTAAGACTGTTGACTCATGGGCTTCATTGATATTTAGTTAAACTGCCACTGAGCTGAGCAGACTTTATTTTTCCTACCTGCATTTTACTGCTAGGGGGGACACAGATCATAGCCTACAGCACATCCTGTAAAGAAACATAGTGGAGCAAGTTTCAGGAGGGCAGGTGTGTGGATGGAAAAAGCAGCAACAGAGCTGTGCTTGGGAAACAGTTTCAGAAAGGTTGTTTCGAAAAGGAACATGGCAGAAAAACCCTTGACTACTGACAGGAAAGCTGCCATTTCATCTGGTGTGAAAACACTGACACTTTTCCATTCATGTGACTGTTTTTCATATCACTTTTTGGACTTCATGTTTAAACATGTGAAGTGTGTATGCACATGCTTGTTGAATGTCAGTACTCTTTATGTTAAAGAGGTATAAGTAATTTAAAAAGCAGAGTTTTTATTTATGTGCTTTTCTGCCTTTTAATTGATAGAATTTTTTAAAGTGACAACACACTTTTCAGGGAAATAACACAGGCTGGACTCGAATCTGTATGGTAGCGGGAGCACTACAGCTCCATTGTGGTACCATTGCACCACAATTCTGACAGTAGATGTTTATAAAATGATTGATCTTTTTTCTTTGTTATTTAGACCTGCAGAGAGCTTGTGGTTTGTCTAGTGATTTTGGTAAACATTAATTAAGATAATCCATAATAGCAGTGACTTGCGTTAGTGGGCTGTTAGTGGTTGTATAACAGCAAACTTCTTTAGCAAGAACTTCACTCTCTTATATACATCTGTGGTGACTCCACTCAAAATAAAGGTATGTGTTTGGTCATAAAGATGAGGTAATTAGCAAGAAACTGTTCAGACATAACATAACCTTTTCTTTAAAGGGGAGGAGACATGACATGGAAAACGTCCTGGTTACTTGCGTAACCTCCGTTCCCTGATGGAGGGAACCAGATGTTGTGTCGATGTAGTGACACTAGGGGTCACTCTTGGGAGCCCGAAACACCTCTGGTCTTTGATAAAAGGCCAATGAAAATTGGCAAGTGGTATTTGCATACCACTCCCCCGGACATACGGGTATAAAAGGAGCTGGTATGCAACCACTCTTGCAGGTTTTGTGTTGAGGAGCTGAGACAAGGTCCTGGCCATTTCAGCGGGTAGTTCAGCTTTGTGGCAGGAGGGGCACAACGTCTCGTTCCCTCCATCAGGGAATGGAGGTTACGCAAGTAACCAGGATGTTCCCTATCTGTCACTCACTCAACGTTGTGTCGATGTAGTGACACTAGGGGTCCCTATATGAAACGCCGCAACTGGCTAAACTTTGTTACGGGAACTGGCGGTGTGTGACGGGCAGACCACTGTGTGCCTCGTAGCCAGCGCACCAGGCCGACACGTAACCTCCCCCAACGCTGTTATGAGTGTCGAACGGCGCTTTGGGGACAAGTCGACTGCCCAAAAGATAGAGACAGGCTAGTCCAGTCGTGGTCTCTTAACCTCTTTTTTTCCTCTCCCCCCAAAAAAAGGAATTAACCGACTGGGGCCACCAGGTCTACGTCGGGGGGGTGTCCCTCCCAAGGGGAAGACACCGTGGAGACCACACCCCACCCAGAAAGGGGGGGGGGGGGGTATTTTGAGTGGAAATACATCACATGGTCTTGCCAAACTTTGTTGGAAGTATGTCATGTGGAGAATTCCTGTGGTAGGTCCTAACCTACGGGGGAGGAGTTTCTACAAACATGGTGACTGGGGCAGAGGGGCCTCTGCCCAAGGAAGACACAGTTTACCAACAGGGAAACAAATCAGCAGAAGATATATGTCACATGGGGTTAGCTATAGGGAACCACCACATGCGGAGCACCTACCCCAGTACAGGGCTTAGTTAGCACATATACTGAGCCGGCAGCGAGTTTCTCCGCGAACTCGTCTGCCACAGGGCTCGGAGGAAATCATCCAGGGAACACACAGTTTGTGAACACTACTGGGAGTCAACAGTGCCCGTCTTCAGCTCAGGGGAGGTGAAAGGCGCTATGCGCAAGCAATACACCCGGCCAGCTGTCCCGGACTTACCTGCTTGTGCCTGCCACTACAAGGGATGAAACTGGTTCCACCCGGAGATTGTAGAACCTTGCAAAGGTGTTGGGTGTTGCCCAGCCCGCTGCTCTGCAAATATCTGTTAGAGAGGCGCCACTGGTCAAGGCCCAGGAGGCCACTACACTGGTAGAAGGATCTTATAGCCCTGCCGGGGGCGGCACGTCCTGGGCGTGATATGCCATTGTTATGGCGTCAATGAGCCAGTGGGCGATCCTCTGCTTGGAGACAGCACTTCCTTTCCGCTGTCCACCAAAGCAGACAAAGAGCTGCTCAGAGACTCTGAAGCTCTGTGTGCGATCCAAATAAAATAAAACGCGCACCGGACACAGCAACGTCAGGGCTGGGTCTGCCTCCTCCTGGGGCAGCGCTTGCAGGTTCACCACCTGGTCCCTAAAAGGTGTCGTGGGAACCTTGGGCACATAGCCCGGTCGGGGTCTCAGGATCACGTGAGAGTAGCCCGGACCAAACTCCAGGCACGTTTCGCTGACAGAGAACACTTGCAGGTCTCCTACCCTCTTGATGGAAGTGAGCGCAGTCAGGAGGGCAGTCTTCAAAGAGAGTGCCTTAAGCTCAGCTGACTGCAAGGGCTCAAAGGAGGCTCTCCGTAGACCCTGAAGAACTACAGAGAGGTCTCATGAGGGAACGAGGTGTGGTCTGAAGGGATTCAACTTTCTGGCGCCTCTCAGGAACCTGATGATCATGTTGTGCTTCCCTAAGGACTTACCGTCCACTGTGACGTGGTGTGCTGCTATAGCGGCTACATACACCTTCAAGGTTGAGGGGGACAGCCGCCCTTCCAACCTCTCCTGCAGGAAGGAAAGCACCGATCTGACTGCGCATCTCTGGGGGTCTTCGCATTGGGAAGAACACCACTTAGCGAACAGACGCCACTTAAAGGCATACAGGCTCCTCGTAGAGGGGGCCCTAGCCTGAGTGATCGTGTCTACCACCGCGGGTGATAGGCCGCTTAAGTCTTCCGTGTCCCGTCCAGGGACCAGACATGGAGATTCCAGAGGTCTGGTCGCAGGTGCCAGATGGTGCCCCATCCCTGAGAAAGAAGGTCCTTCCTCAGGGGAATTCGCCAGGGGGGCTGTTGCGAGGAGCGTGAGGTCCGAGAACCATGTCTGGGTGGGCCAGTAGGGTGCTACCAGGACGACCTGCTCCTCATCCTCCCTGACCTTGCACAGGGTCTGTGCAAGTAGGCTCACTGGGGGAAACGCATATTTGCGAAGTCCAGGGGGCCACCTGTGTGCCAGTTTGTCTATATCGAGAGGTGCCTTGGTCAGGGCGTACCAGAGCGGGCAGTGCGAGGATTCTTGGGAGGTGAACAGGTCTACCTGTGCCTGCCTGAATTGACTCCAAATCAGCTGGACCACCTGAGGGTGGAGTCTCCACTCTCCCCTGAGGGTAACCTGCCGTGACAGCGCGTCCGCTGCAGTGTTGAGGTTGCCCGGGATGTGAGTGGCTTGCAGCGACTTGAGGTGCTGCTGACTCCAGAGGATGAGACGGCAGGCGAGTTGTGACATACAACGGGAGTGCAGACCGCCTTGATGGTTGACATATGCTACCGTTGCTGTGTTGTCTATCTGAACTAACACATGCTTGCCCTGGATCAACGGCCGAAACCTCCGCAGGGCAAGCAGAATTGCCAGCAACTCAAGGCAGTTGGTGTGCCAACGTAGCCGTGGGCCCATACATGAACCGGCGGCTGCGTGCCCGTTGCATACAGCGCCCCAGCCCATTTTGGAGGCGTCTGTCGTAACCACAACATGCCTGGAGACCTGCTCTAGGGGAACGCCTGCCCGTAGAAATATGAGGTCGGTCCAAGGGCTGAAGAGGCGATGACAGATCGGCGTGATGGCCACGCGATGTGTCCCACGGCGCCATGCCCATCTCGGGACTCAAGCCTGAAGCCAGTGCTGAAGCGATCTCATATGCATCAACCCGAGCGGAGTGGCCACCGCTGAGGATACCATATGCCCCAGGAGCCTCTGAAACAGTTTCAGTGGAACCGCTGTCTTCTGTCTAAACACCTTCAAACAGGTCAGCGCCGACTGTGCACGCTCGTTCATGAGGCACGCCGTCAACAAGACTGAGTCCAACTCCAAGCCTAGAAAAGAGATGCTCTGAACCGGGAGGAGCTTGCTCTTTTCCCAGTTGACCCGAAGCCCTAGTCGGCTGAGGTGCGAGAGCACCAGGTCCCTGTGTGCACACAACACATCCCGAGAGTGAGCTAGGATTAGCCGATCATCGGGATAGTTGAGGATGTGAATTCCCACTTCCCTTAGTGGGGAAAGAGCTGCCTCTGCGACCTTCGTGAAGACGCGAGGGGACAAGGACAGGCCGAAAGGGAGGACCTTTTACTGTTACGCCCGACCCTCGAATGCAAACCACAGGAAGGGTCTGTGTCGAGGTAGAATCAAGACGTGGAAGTACGCGTCCTTCAGGTCTACCGCCGCAAACCAATCTTGATGCTGGACGCTCGCTAGAATGCGTTTTTGTGTCAGCATCTTGAACAGGAGTCTGTGTAAAGCCCGGTTCAGTACACGCAGGTCC
The DNA here is from genome assembly GCF_019703515.2 of Myxocyprinus asiaticus. Classification (NCBI taxonomy): domain Eukaryota; kingdom Metazoa; phylum Chordata; class Actinopteri; order Cypriniformes; family Catostomidae; genus Myxocyprinus; species Myxocyprinus asiaticus. The sequence continues at coordinate 23,103,716 of NC_059361.1, read as the reverse complement.
AAGATTGGCCGCGACCCACCGTCTTTTTTCGGTACAATGAAGTAGGGGCTGTAAAACCCCTTCTACATCTCGGCCGGAGGGACAGGCTCTATCGCATCCTTCCGTAGGAGGGTAGCGATCTCCGTGCGCAAGGTAGCAGCGTTCTCGCCCTTCACCGAGGTGAAGTGGATGCCGCTGAACCTGGGCGGACGCCTGGCGAACTGAATCGCGTATCCGAGTCAGACGGTCTGGATCAGCCATCACGACGGGTTGGAAAGCGCAAGCCATGCGTCCAAGCTCCGGGCGAGGGGGACCAAGGGGACAATCTCGTCGGACGTACTGGCAGGTGGGGCCTTGCAGCGGGGCGGAGCCTGAGGTGCCATGCCGTGTTGTGCCCGTGCTGAGTTCAGGGACATCGAAGCACTTACCTGGCTCCTTGTGACCACCCCCGGAACAGCCTGGGACGGGGGAGGAAGAGGCCTGTCCTTGTGACCCGTGGAAACTGTTACATCGGGGATGGATTTGTGTCACAGCTGGGCGCACAGGGGCGGGGAGACCGCTGCTGGAGCGCCAAACCTGCCAAAATGGAATGGTGGACGGCCAAAATGAAATGGTGGACGGTATTCGTGATGACGGCCGTGCACACCGGGTATGTGACCCAGGGAACAAGGAAACCGCTCTTTTGCTGAACTCTTGGGTACCGCAGCCACTTGGGCATGCGGTGAAATTAAATGAAAAGGCAACAAAAGATTCTCCTCCCGGCCCTCCACCGGGGGATGGAGTGGTCTGCTTACCAGCTCCAAAGCAGTGGGTTTCGTTGTCCCTGGGTCACCCATCTCAGGGGCGCTTCGAAGCTTTTTGCGGGTTCTTGGCGGCCGGCTGTGAGACGGGTGGCATCTGCTTCCTGCTGTGGGCTCCACGCCAGGGCCGGGCCGCAGGGGCGGGCTGCGGCGGAGCAGGTGCAGTCACCGCAGGGGGATGCCCTTGGCGACGAGCAGGCGGGGTGCAGGATCTTGAGCCACGCCGGGGAAGGATGTGCTGGATAGCCTCCGTCTGCTGCTTCACCGCTGAGAACTGCTGGGCAAAGTCCTCGATGGTGTCGCCGAATAAGCCAACTTGGAAAATGGGGGCAGCAAGGAACCGTGCCTTGTCGGCCTCTCCCATCTCGACCAGGTTGAGCCAAACGTGGCGCTCCTGGACCACCAAGGTGGACATCGCCCGGCCGAGAGACCGCGCTGTGACCTTCGTCGCCTGGAGAACGAGGTTGGTCGCCGAGCGCAGCTCCTGCAACAATCCCGGGGCGGAACTACCCTCGTGCAGTTCCTTTAGTGCTGTGGCTTGGTGGACTTGCAGGAGGGCCATGGCGTGCAGGGCGGAGGCGGCTTGTCCAGCGGCACTGTAGGCTTTGGCCGTCAGGGACGACGTAAACCTACAGGCCTTGGACGGGAGCATTGGGCGCCTGCACCAGGTGGTGGTGCTCTGCGGGCATAGGTGCACCGCGAGCGCCTTATCCACCGGGGGAATCACCGAATAGCCCCTGGCTGCCCCACCATCGAGGGTAGTGAGGGTGGGGAAGCTGAATGATCGGGACCGGGCAGTAAAAGGTGCCTCCCACGACCTTGTCAGCCCCTCGTGCACTTCTGGGAAGAAAGGAACTGGGGCAGGATGTGGCTGTGAGCGGCACCGCGATCCCAGGAACCAATCATTGAGCCGCGAGGGTTCAGGGGAGAGCGGATGGTTCCACTCTAGCCCGACACTTGCAGCTGCCCGGGAAAGCATGTCCATCATTTCCGCATCAGCCTGTGACTGGGCGACCGTACCCGAGGGGGGGAGCCCAGCTGAGGCTTCTGCATACGACTGGACGAGCCCGCTCTCCGATGCTGAGTTCGAGAGCTCATCACCTTCACGGGCTCCGAACAATAGGTCGAACTCTCCATTAGACGAGCCGGCGGACTCATCCGGAAGCCCGATCGGGGCAGATGAGCGTGCTGGGGAATGGGAGGTCCGTGGGGGGATACCCGGCAGAGGTAGTCCCATTGGGGTCCCCAAATCGCCCCCAGTGCTAGCCGCGCTGGCCTCATAACCGTAGGTAGAAGGACCAAGGCAGGGAGCCACTGGGGTGGCTTGCTTTCTTACGAAGGCAAGCCATGACCGCAACGTTGCCATGGTCATGTTCTCGCAATGAGAACATGATCCATCCACGAACGCTCTCTCCGTGTGGGTCACGCCCAGACACGAAAGACAGCGATCGTGACCATCGGAAGGCGAGAGATAACGACCGCAACCAGGAATAACACACAAACGGAAAGACATCTTTAAAAAGACACGTCTTTAAAAAGACGTTCCGTGTGTGCCGCTCTTTTAGAGAAATATACTCTTTTATTTCTGCCGAAGCGCCCAGGGGCATTCTCTGCAGTGCACCAGTGCAGAGGGGGTGAAGCCGCTGATATGCGCCGTCAGATCCAGCAGAGGTGAATGAACAGCCGTGGGAATTCAGCTCAGTGAACATCGACCGTTCGGCTCCGAAGAGAAAATCTGAATGAGTGGTTGCATACCAGCTTCTTTTATACCTGTATGTCCGGGGGAGTGGTATGCAAATATGCAAATACCACTCGCCAATTTTCATTGGCCTTTTATCAAAGACCAGAGGTGTTTTGGGCTCCCAAGAGTGACCCCTAGTGTCACTACATCGACACAACGTCGAGTGAGTGACAGAGAGGGAACTGGATTTTCTTTGCTCTTTTAAAATAAAAGAGTTCAAATCAAAATCAAATCAAAATCAAATCACTTTATTGTCACACAGCCATATACACAAGTGCAATGGTGTGTGAAATTCTTGGGTGCAGTTCCGATCAACATAGCAGTCGTGACAGTGATGAGACATATACCAATTTACACTAACATCAAATTAACACAACACAATTTAAACATCTGTTATACACATAATTACACTCAACAGTATACAAATAATAACATACACTGTACAGTATACAATACGCACTATATAGATACACATTATTCAATAAAAATAAAAAATAAAAATATATAAAAAAGTATATATATATAGAATTACAATATTGTACTGTATTGACATTCAGGCTGTCGGTTGATAGTCAGTTGTTAAGAGAGAACATAATATAATAATAATAATATAATTTATGACAGTCCGGTGTGAGATATAAGAGTAAGGGTAATAAAGTGCAGTGCTGATGTATTTTGATCATGGGAGATCAAGAGTTCAAAAGTCTGATTGCTTGGGGGAAGAAGCTATCATGGAGTCGGCTGGTGCGGGTCCTGATGCTGCGATACCGACTACCTGATGGTAGCAGTGAGAACAGCCCATGGCTCGGGTGGCTGGAGTCTCTGATGATCCTCCGAGCTTTTTTCACACACCGCCTTGTATATATTTCCTGGAGGGAGGGAAGCTCACCTCCGATGATGTGTCTGGCAGTTCGCACCACCCTTTGCAGTGCTTTGCGTTTGTGGGCGGTGCTATTGCCGTACCAGGCGGAGATACAGCCAGTCAGGATGCTCTCCACAGTGCAGGTGTAGAACCGTGTGAGGATGTGGTGGTTCATTCCAAACTTCCTCAGCTGTCTCAGGAAGAAGAGGCGCTGATGAGCCTTCTTCACAACGACTTCAGTGTGGATGGACCATGTGAGTTCCTCAATGATGTGGACACCCAGGAACTTGAAGCTGCTGACTCTCTCCACTGGTGCTCCATTGATGGTGATGGGACTGTGTTCTCTGTCTTTTCTTCTGAAGTCCACCACAAGCTCCTTTGTCTTACTGATGTTGAGGGAGAGGTTGTGCTCCTGACACCAGTGTGTCAGAGTGTGTACCTCCTCTCTGTAGGCTGTTTCATCATTGTCAGTGATCAGACCTACCACCGTCGTGTCATCAGCAAACTTAATGATGGCATTGGAGCTATGTGTTGCCACACAGTCATGTGTGTACAAGGAATACAGGAGTGGGCTGAGAACACAGCCCTGCGGGGCTCCAGTGTTGAGGGTCAGTGATGAGGAGATGTTGCTGCCTATTCTAACCACCTGGCGTCTGCTTGACAGGAAGTCCAAGATCCAGCTGCACAGCGAGCTGTTTAAGCCCAGAGCCCGGAGTTTCTCATCTAGCTTGGAGGGCACTATGGTGTTGAATGCTGAGCTGTAGTCTTCAAACAGCATTCTCACATAAGTTCAATGTCCATACACAATGCAAAGCTCCTTGCCCACTCCACCCAACTCATTTATGCAAACCATGAGAACATTAGCATATGACCCATATTTACATTTCAACACCTGTTCAGTACTCAGCACATTTGCCCTCCCTGATGAATGTGTGAACTATGCCAGTATGCTGAGGGTAGCCAATTGTAACTTTTACACATGGAAGGTACTGCTGAAATCTAATGGTTATAAAGAATGTAGAAAGTGGTCATGACTAAATTGCAGCAGACTTATACACTTACTGAGCACTTCATTAGGAACACTATGGTCCTAATAAAGTGCCTGACGTGGTCTTCTGCTGTTGTAGTCAAATCAAGTCATTTTTATTTTGATAGCGCTTTTCACAACACACATCATTTCAAAGCAGCTTTACAGAAAATCATGCATTAACAGAAAATTAAACTGTAATATCTATAAAGTCTTAGAGTGATCATTGTGTAGTTTGATTAAATATGATTGTAAATTGTGTATAAAAAATTAGAACCCCTGTGAGCAAGCTGTAGGCGACTGTGGCAAGGAACACAAAACTCCATAAGATGTTGGTTAATGGAGAAAAATAACCTTGGGAGAAACCAGGCTCACTGTGGGGGCCAGTTCCCCTCTGCCTAACATCATGAATATAATGCCAATATTAGTTATTTATGTGCAGTGCAGGTCATGGTTTAAGATTAGTAAACTAAGTTTTATGAACTGTAAGATTAATGACTAATGTCTTTGAAGTTCATCCTGGATTAACTGCAGAAGTTCACATAGATGCATTGTCCTTTGTTAGTTGGCTGATGAAGGCTTTTGTTGGCAATTAAATGATAGTCCGTGTATTCCATTTCAAGAGTGTAGTCCATCAGTAGACAAAGTTGATGCAGGCAGAGATCAATGAGGTGCATCGCAGTTCAACCGGCAGGTCATTTCTGTGTGGTTCGGTGGGGTCCATCCTAAATCCAAGGTTCAGGCCGTGGCATACGAAATATCTGATTTCTTACTGTTGGAGTTGGCATCAGTTCATCCTCTGAAGTCCATCATAAAAGACTGAAGTGATGTCTGGCTAGCACTGGCTGCATTTAGTCATCATCACTCAGTGATACAGCAGTGGAGTCCGACACCAAGCAGGAACGGAACTGGATCTGGCCGGCTCTGGTAACCTCGGGAGATGAATATTAATATTAGCGTAGATGTCATTCAATTTTATGCAGAGTTATAGATCATGATAGATGTTTCTCATTCTGGCAGACATAACTAAAGCAGCCTAATTGTGAGTTGATGGATAAATTAGGTGTATGCCTGGCTAAATAGATGAGTCTTTAGTCTAGACTTAAACTGAGTGAGTGTGTCTGCATCCAAAACAGTGTTAGGGAGATTATTCCATAGTTTAGGAGCCAAATAGGAAAAGGATCTACCTCCTATTGTGGATTTTTATATTCTAGGAACTATTAACAAGCCAGAAATTTGTTATTGTAATGAATGTGATGGAATATAGCGTGTCAGAAGGTCACTTAAGTACTGTAGAGCTAGACCATTCAAAGCTTTATATGTAGTTAACAGAATTTATAAATTAATATAAAATTTAACAGGTAGCCAATGTAACGAAGATAAAATGGGGCTAATATGATCATATTTCTTTGTTCTAGTCAGCACTCTGGCAGCTGCATTTTGAAGCAATTGAAGTTTATTTTTTGAACTTGCTGGACATCCTCCCAGTAATGCATTACAATAATCTAGTCGCGAGGTAATGAACGCATTAATTCGTTTTTCGGCATCAGCAACAGAGAGCATGTGTCGTAATTTAGCAATATTTCTGAGGTGGAAAAATGCTGTTCTACAAACATTGGAAATTTGATTTTCAAAGGACAGATTGGCATCAAATATAACACCCAAGTTCTTCACTATAGAAGACGATGTAACAGTACATCCATCAAGAGTCAAATAATATTTTAGCATCTTATTTTTAGAGGTTTTTGGTCCAATAATTAGTACCTCTGTTTTGTTGGAATTGAGTGGAAGGAAATTTCTGGCCATCCAATCTTTGATTTCATTGATATACTCTACTAATTTGGAGAATTGTGAATTTTTGTTGGGTTTAGAAGAAATATAAAGTTGGGTATCATCGGCATAACAGTGGAAACTTATTCCATGATTCCTGATAATATCTCCCAGGGGAAGTATGTATAAGGAGAAAAGCAGAGGCCCTAAAACTGATCCCTGTGGCACTCCATACTTAACTTTTGTTTGATTTGACAATTCCTCATTTACACATACAAAGTGGTACCGGTCTGCTAAATAGGACCTAAACCATGCTAATGCAAGTCCACTAATGCCAACATAATTCTCCAGCCTATTCAAGAGAATGTCATGATCTATTGTGTCGAAGGCAGCAATAAGATCTAAAAGTACTAGAAGAGAAATGCAGCTGCGATCAGATGTTAAGAGCAAGTCATTTGTAACTCTAATAAGTGCAGTATCTGTACTAAATATTCTCTGTGGCATAAATCCTGACTGAAATTGTTAATATATACCATATCTGTAGAAATGAACATAGTTGGGAGGACACTACCTTTTCTAGTATTTTCGACATAAATGGTAGATTTGAAATCGGTCTGTAATTAGCCAATTCTCCAGGATCAAGCTGTGGCTTCTTAATTAGTGGTTTGATAACTGTCATTTTAAAGTTTCTTGGGACATGTCCTAAGGATAGCGAGGAGTTAATAATATTAAGAAGAAGTTCTGAGATTACAGGGAATACCTCTTTTAATAGCTTAGTTGGTATTGAATCTAACGTACATGTTGTGGCTTTAGATTTTTTTGATACATTTTGTTAGCTCTTCATGACCTATGACAGCAAAGGATTGAAGTTGCTCATGAGGAAAATTATGAGACACTGTTTTCTGAAGTGCTGTGACAGTTGATTGCATAGTTCCAATTTTATTTCTGATTATTTAAATTTTATCAGTAAAGAAATTCATGAAGTCATTACTTTTGTGCTGCGACAGAATATCTGGTTCAGTCGATGCTTTATTCCTAACCAGTTTAGCCACAGTACTGAATACACACCTAGGATTGTTGTGGTTATTTTCTATGAGTTGGCCTGGCAGCTTTTAGTGCCTGTCTGTAGCTACAGACACTATCCTTCCATGCACCGTGAAATACCTCTAATTATGTATTCTTCCACTTGTGCTCCATTTTCCGAGCTGCTCTCTTGAGAGCATTAGTGTGATCATTGTACCATGGTGTGGGGCTTTTTTCTTGAATTTTCTTTAATCGAAAAGGGGCGACACTATCAAGAGTGCTAGAGAAGACTGTATTTATATTTTCTGTTATTACATCAAGTTCTTCTAGACTTTTTGGCTTACTAAGTATGTGAGGCAATTCTGGAAGATTATTAGTGAAGCTATCTTTAGTGTTCGAAAGAATAGTTCTTCCTGAATGATAGCGGGGTGTAGATTGAGTGACATTAGCTGATCGCAGCAAACAAGAGATGAGGTAATGATCTGAGATTTCATCGCTCTGCGGTAGAATTTCTATAGTATCAACATCAACTGCATATGACAGAATTAAATCTAGCGTATTATTATGGCGATGAGTTGGTCCTGTCACATTTTGTCTGACTCCAAGAGAGTTGAGAATATTGATAAATGCTAATCCCAATGTGTCATTTTCATTATCTATGTGAATGTTGAAGTCACCAACAATTAAAGCTCTATCTACATTAACTACTAGATCTACTAGAAAATTTGCAAATGCACCAAGGAAATCTGAGTACGACCCGGGTGATCTATATACTGTAGCCAGTGCAAAAGACGACAGGGATTTTTTATTTATATCTGACGGTGTCACATTAAGCATTATTAGTTCAAAAGACTTAAAGTTATATCCTGTCCTCTGAATGACACCAAAAACGTCACTGTAGATTGTAGCAACACCTCCTCCTCAACCCTTCTGGCGAGGCTCATGTTTATAACAATAACCTGAGGGATTAGAATATCTAAAACTAATATATTCATCCGGTTTAAGCCAGGTTTCAGTCAAACAGAGTGCATCCAAACTATGATCTGTAATAATTTCATTTACAATTATTTTTTTGGTAGAAAGTGATCTAATGTTTAGTAGCTCTACCTTTATATGATGTTTATCTTTTAAAAAAAAAAATGTATCTTCACTTTTTTTGTAGCCCATCCACCTCTAGGTTCGACATGTTGTGCATTCTGAGATGCTATTCTGCTCACTGCAGTTGTACAGAGTGGTTATCTGAGTTACTGTTGCCTTTCAAACCAGTCTGGCCATTCTCCGTTGTCCTCTCTCATCAACAAGGTGTCTCCGTCTGAAGAACTGCCGCTCACTGGATGTTTTTTGTTTTTGGCACCATTCTGTGTAAACTCTAGAGACAGTTGTGCATGAAAATCCCAGGAGATCAGCAGTAACAGAAATACTGAAACAGCCCATCTGGCAACTACAATCATGCTACGATCGAAATCACTGAGATCACATTTTTTCCCGTTCTGATGGATGAAGTGAATATTAATTGAAGCTCCTGACCCGTATCTGAATTATTTTATGCATTGCACTGCTGCCACATGGTTGGCTGATTAGATAATCACATGAATAAGTAGGTGTTCCTAATAAAGTGCTTAGTGAGTGTGGGATGCTATAAAAGTGTAGAATATGGCCCATTTAACAATCTTCAAATTACAGCTTTTAGTATAAATTACTATTACCAAACCACCTTGCATAATTGTCACTGTACTGTACATTTTCTTAAGTGCTTAAGATGTTTTAAGGTAATTGTTCATTTGATTTCAAATAAATTTTTATGGCATATTTTAAGCTTTTGTATCTATTCTTCTACATTAATCAATATACTGTAGGTTGGTTTCTTAAAACAGGCATATGTTTAGATGTACAGGGTCCTCACGGTCATGGAAAACCTGTAAATATCAGGAAATATCCAGGCCGGAAAAGGTCATGGAAAGCAATAAAATATAAAAAAAGTCATGAAAATTTATATTGTGAATATAACATTTCTTGATATGCTCAGCTCTAACATATTTAATTGGCTAGAAATTGTTCTCTGTGAGTGCAATTTCTTTAAAATTATATATATATAAAAAAAGTCCTTATCCAATAATCACAAATGACTGGAGAAATCGAAATGTATTGGTGAAAATGTGACCAGAATGTCTTTTATATATGTATTCAAACAGAAACCTAAGTGTAAATCTTTTTCTTCAATAGTAAAATGGTGAGCTATATTTAAACTACATTCCCAATTCCAAAAAAGTTGGGACAGTATGAAAAATGCTAATAAAAACAAAAAGGAGTGATTTGTAAATTATATTCACCCTTTGCTATATTAAAAACTCTACAACTACACATTATATGATGCTCATTGGTTTTGGTGTGTTACATTGAGCATATGTGTGTGTGTTTATGTATGTGATTATACAGGGTTCCAACGTGTCCTGGAAAACCTGGAATTTTGCAATGCGGTTTTCCAGTCATGGTAAAGTCATGGAAAGTTAGAAAAATACCTAAATGTCCTGGAAAATAATAATTTGTCCTAGAAAATATTTTAGTGTAATAAAACAGTTTGACTCTGTTGCTAAAATGGTTTTTGTTACATGTACAAAAAATATGGTTACGATCAGGACTCTGGATAGGAGTCAAATACACACATACGTATCATTTTGTCACTGTTGCCGGCTGCGCGTTGTGATACAACATCATTGGTTTACTGTCATAAACAAAGAATGTACATTCTGTGCTCATCTGCTGAAATAGATTAAGTATCAATATAGAGCAAAATATGATTTTTTTATTTATTTGATGGCTATACTGCTAAGTACAAAAATATTTGAGTTGTAAAATTTAGAAAGCGACAACGGTCTGAACGCTGCTAAATAAGGTGGAAATGCGTCATCACAGTCTGTGAAAAGGGTCCATTAAACCACAAAATGAACAAAAGATTTAATTAATTAATATGTAATCTGCATGTGCTACAAGCTTAAAAATGAATGTGTGAAGCTGGTCGCTCATACAGTGAAAACACTGCCTCGTGATCATTAAGTGTGCTCTCTGTGTGTGTGGTAGATGATAGAGAGATATATTTAATATAAAAGCTTGATTTAACTGGAAGCATGAAATGGTGGGAAAAAAGATACAAGAATATTTTACTACTGTATAGTAATGAAATGTTTACTGTAATTAAATAATTATAATAATAATATATTAAAGAAATATCTCACATCTGTTATGTTCTGTAGTGCAGCACAATATCTCCAATGTTGTCTCAAATTTTGCTGTGAGGATTTGGTAAAACCTTATTTGTTAAATATAATGCAATGTAATATTAAAAATAAATTTAGATAATATTATTTTATTTGAATCAAGTTTTAATGAATTCTTTTCATTAGAAATCATTTTGATGATACAATTTAACTAAGCTGTCGAACACGGAAATTCAGAAAAAATAACCATCCAGTAACCACAATACACATCATGACCTCTCGTACCCGTTGGGCACATAAAATGTCCTGGAAATGTCCTGGAAAACTGTTCCTTGAAAAGAGTGGGATCCCTGTTATAGCTGGCCCCGTTCACCGCACTCTCCTGCAGTTACAGAAATAAACAGCACCCACAGACCGACAGACTGCACGCTTTTGTCTCAGCCTGGATTCCTCAGTGGCAGAGATGTGATATTCCTATGGCTCGGGGCCAGACAGACAGTATATACCCCTGTCTCTCCCTTATTCCTCTCTCTCACTTTCTCTTTTTTTTCTTCTCTCCAGCTAACCCGTGCCACATTCTCAACATCTCTCACTCTTTGTCCACCTTGTCTTGTCCACCCCCACCCCCCTCCCCCCATCATTTTGCACACACAGACAAATGTAATCATGTGCTCACCCAAGCTGCTGTGTGCACTCGTAGCCCATGCTCAGTATAAATAAATTCAGACAGGCTTTGCCTGTCTCTGGTAGGAAAGCATCGGTGTACCCTTACTCTCTACTACGCTGGCCTCTATAAATAAACACTCATCGCAGGAAGCAAACATTGGAGGCTGCCCTACAGTATTTGGCTCTTGGCTGGGCTAAGAGGCAAGACAGGAAGAGACAGAAAAGTTTGTAATGGTTATGTTTGTATATATCTGTAAGTCTATTTCCACAGTGAGAGACCATTCCCAGCAGTAACTTTCTGTTGCCACAGAAAGTCTAACAATGTGTTTTACAATTCAAATGGACCATTGAACAGCCGTGTGTGACGTTGAGAGCGGGTTTTCATATGCGGCTAATAGCGTAAAGTAGGTGGTTATGGCATTTCACCTGTTCCAAATGCTGATGTGGGCACAGGAAATGGACTTATTAGAGATTTCGTTATTGGGTTTAGTATTTTATCCCTGCTTAAATACTATGACAACGGCACTACAAAATCAGCAGCGCGACCCACAGCACATCTAGTCTACTCTGATTCTGAACATATGACTCTTAAAAAAACGTTTTTTATTTTTTTATTTACAGTGTGAAACATACAATGCGATCAGTGTGGCCGGATTCCTGAACAAATTACTCTAATAAGTCAGTTCTTTTGAATCTACATGGCTAAACATACAGCACTACCTTTCAAACGAATGACTCTTATCAGCTGTTTTGTTTTATTGAAGGAAAAACTTTCGGAACTGCAAGTCATTCATTTTGTGATGTCCGACTTGAAATGAACCAAGAACTGTTACTGTATTATTTGTACTTAAGGCTTGTGATACTTCCATCCATCCATCCATCCATCTTTTTAGTATCTATTGTTATTATGGTGTCTATGTATGTCATAATAACTAAGTGTGTGTGGGTCTTTGTGTGCAGGTATACCTGAAGGCTCCTATGATCCTGAATGGAGTGTGTGTGATCTGGAGAGGCTGGATTGATCTTCAACGTCTTGATGGGATGGGTTGTCTGGAGTATGATGATGAGAGGGCACAGGTACAGAGAAAACACCTCATGCACTCATCTGCTTCTCATGAATTATTTATATCAGAAATGGCTTATCACTGCTTGCTGTTCTATTTTGTTTGTTTATACAGCATGAAGATGCTCTAGCCCAGGCAGCCTTTGAGGAGGCCCGAAGAAGGACCCGTGACTTTGAAGACAGGGATCGTTCACACCGTGAGGACTTGGAGGTGAGAGCTGGAGTGAGTGAGGATGTGTGTAAGTGTGTGTGTGTGCTCAGTGAATTTTAGATTACGTAAGTCAGTGCATGCTTAAGATCCAATATGTTCTTTTGTTCTAGTTGTAATGGAGCTCAGTAGGTCTGTGTGTATGGTTGTATATGTGTGTGCGTATGTGTATATGTTTTTTCTGCTTGTGCATGTATGATTCTTCTGTATGTGCTTATTGTAATTTTTAACCAATTTCTCTTGCCATTATTTTGATTGACAGCCAATAGCAAAATGTTTGATGCTTGAAGGAGCAGTTCACTGAAAATAAGATGTTTTGAAGTGTTTTAGTAGCTCCTGAACAGTGGAATGACCAAGTGGTGCCTCCGGCATCTTCTAACAGCTTTTCTGATGGGTCATAAAAAAAAGTCAGTGGTAGGATGAATCTCACAATAACATGTCTAGATCATATTTTACCCCAAAATTAAAATATAAATGTAAGGAATAATATTTTGCATTAAGAAAATGAAGCATGTTATTAGGTTATTAGATTTTTTTGCATTGTGACATTATTTTCATGACAATTAAGCACATTTACCCCCTAAATTCTCGTTATTGTAATGCATCCAAACATTTACATTTATTCATTTAGCAGACGCTTTTATCAAAAGCAACTTACAAATTGAGGAAGGATACAACATAAGCAATTCATCTTAAGGAGACAGTAACATTATGCCTTTGCATTACAAAGTTTCAATTGTATCAGAAAAGTACTAGCCAAGACAGAGATTAGAGTGCAACAAGAATTGTTTTATTTTTTATTATTATTGTTAATTTTATATATATATATATATATATATATATATATATATATATATATATATATATATATATATATATATATACTGAATATATTATTGGTGAAATATGACTTGGACTTGTTTTTGACAGATTTTGTAAAATTCACCCAGTAATCATTCAAGGTTCTAAAAGCATTTTAAAAACTACAAAAAAAACGCTCTCAAAATGAAAATTAATATTTCCAAAAATGCTTTGACTTTGAAACAGTAACTGGAAATTGGCCTTCTTTCTCCTTTCAAAAAAGATATCCTTTACAAATGTTACTGTGTATTGTAGAAGCAGGTAAACCTTTAAAAAAAAAAAAGAAAATCAACAAATAAGTGACACCTTACAACATTCTGTCTCTTCCCTGATTTCTTGAGAGCTCTTGAAGTAGCTTAACAGCTTGTCTGGGACAAAACTGATTTGATCACTTGTCATTTAGCAGATGCCGATGGCACAGCTCAGTCATTTAATAACTCAGGAGGTAAGACAACAATTTAGGCTTTTATTTAGTGAACTGCTGCCTTGATTTTCAAGATGGCAAAATGTTTATCATATTTCTTTTAGTTTAAATGCAAAGTGAAGAAGGGCATGTGTTCTTGTACTGTATGCTTATTACTATTGTTTATTTATGCATGCATATATGTACTTTATGTGAGTTTGTGTGTGTAAGCTATTAAGTAAGTGCTTTACTTGTTTACTCATGGCTTAGTGCATGAAATATCTTTGCATAGTAGATCCTAAAATACAATAATTCTACAGTCAATCTAAACTGCGCTCCTAAGATGAAAACCAAATTGTGTTTTTTAGGACCCTGTGGCATCAAAAATCTGGGACTGATGGCCTTCAACGACCAGGGTCTGTCTCTTCTGCTTCTCTCTGTCCTTGTGTCATGCACTAAACCGTGTCTGTGAATGTGTATACGTGAGTGTGTGTGTGTGTGTGTGTGTGTGTATGTGTGTATGTCAGAATTTCACATTTATCAAGAGCATGCGCATGTGCATGTTACAGTTTGTATGTTTTCCTTGTGTGTGTGTGTGTGTGTGTGTGTGTGTGTGTGTGTGTGTGTGTGTGTGTGGGCGGGTTTTGGGTGGTTTACAAAGAAATTGTTTTAGGTTACAAACTGGTAATTACAAGGGTATAATGTTATAAATGTGGTTTATGAGGACATTTCTAGTGTCCCCATAATTCAAATCACTTAAAAAACATACAAACGATGTTTTTTTGAAAATGTAGAAATGCAGAAAGTTTTTTGTGAGGGTTATGTTTAGGAGTAGGGTTAGGGGATAGAATCTATAGTACGTACAGTATAAAAATCATTATGTCTATGGAGAGTACTCATAAGGTTAGCCACACCAACATGTGTGTGTGTGTTTGTGTGTGTGTTTGTGTGTGTGTGTGTGTGTTTCCTGTGTCTACACACTTGTGTTGGTGGGTACATGTGTATTGGTTTATTTCTCTTTAAATTAGTGATAGTTCAGTTATGGTCAGGTCACATCGATGGAAAGCTCCGTAGATTTCTGCAGAATTGCCATGACCTTTGTTTACAAAGTTCTACACATCGCATGCCCCACGCATGTTTCTTTATGAAATAGTTAGGCTAATTTGATCATGTTTTCAGCTAACATTAAGGGTCTAGTACCCCCTCCCCTCCTCCTCCCCCTTAAAACAATCAGCCTAAAATTTTTGGAGGAAAAATGCCGTCAGGGCATAGTTATGTCTATTATATGTAGGAATAACTTTGAGGTGCGTTTTTCCTTTCATTGTTATACACTTTGTCCATCTCTGGGAATGTGTTGATTGTAATAGAGAGCAAGACAAAGACTCCCACCAGTGTGAGAGACCCCAAACTCTTTTTGCTCAGACCTCTGTAATGGAGACCAGACTTCCATCCCAAGATTCCTTACTGCCCCTCCTACCCACCGCAAAGCCCTCCGGGAGCTCTCAGGCACAGCTTGGCAACACATGACCAGAAAGATTCCCATTATGAACCACCGCCTTTATATTCCTCTCCCCTAATCTACACCCTCAGGAGCTCCTTTACACACTCGACTTCCTCTATTCCAAAATCAATCACGCCAAGGTCTCTTTTTTAAACAGATCTTGCCGCTTATGAAAATCAAATTTCTTACTCATCGCAGTCAGGCGATCTGTGACTCACGGGCCAAGTGTTTTTCCCTCAAAGCTCAAAGTCACTGTGAGTGGTGGAGAAATGAAACCCTATAATTATTCTATAATTCATGCTTTCTCATCCCAGCAGTGTGCAGTCTGACCGTACTTCTGAGCTTGTTTTCAAATGTGCTGCTCCTCACATGCATGCTACATGGTTCTGTCGGCTTTATTTTGGATACAGAATAATATTTGAGTTTGAATCCTTCACGTAACATTCGATGGTCGCATAGATTTGGTCTCAGTGGCCAAATCTTAAACTCCATCAACTGTAATTCAATAAAACCAACACAATAGCAGTCTGGAGCATTCAAGATGGACAGCCTCATTGTTCCAATGACAACTACAGAGACAATAGAAATAGAAAACTGGTGTTTTCTGGGAAAGTGGGCCAGGGTAGTTTTGAAAGGGAAAGAAAACAACTTGAGATTTCTAAATCACTCATGGCCTGAGATAAAATTTTGGTATAGGTGAAACCAGGGCTAGTTGTCACAGTTTTTACTCCAGTGAATATTTCTCAAGGTAGGTTTATTTTTCAAAGTCAGTTTCTGCATAGAAAATGCATGAAGCAGATGCAAATGCACTCATGCATGAATTGTGAATTCAAAAAAATGATTGTAATTTAAAAGGGTTTGAAACAAACCTCTGTTAGAGAAAACACTCACTTGCACAACCGGACTTTTGACTCAAAGTTTTATCGTTATTGAGATATAGCCTTTGTGACAATTTCCCCGTTTGACAGCTAGCCCTGGTCTTCCCTAAGTGACTGTAAGAGAGCGAGAGAGAAAGGGAGAATATTTCTGTGTGTCCTATGTGTACACACTTATTTGTCCTCTTTCAAATGGTGTTGTAATGTGTAGTATGACTATGTGGTTCTGCCACTGTGTGTATGTGTGTGTCCAGGGAGGCAAATCCAAGCTGAAAGATATCCAAGAGTGTAATGGCCCTCTCCATGATAGATGGTAAAGAGATGGATGAAAAATAGATAGGCCATTTTTCATTAAAACCCAAGACTTTACTGCAGGTGGGATTAGAGCATGAGTGATGTTGGGGCAGTGAAAGTATTAATATATCATTAGTATTGATCTTTTTCATTAGCAGCGCTGTCTGCCCAGCAAAATCTAAGCACTATTGACTTGTGGTACAGGAGAGTGCTTCAGCTGGGCTCCATATGATCGATGCTGCCTGCTCCCATCCACACACAAACACGCTTTTTCAAAGCATAAATACCACAGACCGAACATAAACATGTTTTGTTCTTTTTTTGCAGCCGACTTAGAGACATGGAGGCGTGCTTTGATTCGTGCTCTTGTTTTGCACAACTTTTGATTATTTATAGCATAATGTCTGATCTACATTGTTCCACTGCATTCATGAGCTTGATTTAAAGATGCATTGCTGGCAACGTGTCGCCAGAAAAATATGTTCACTTTCTGCTGTTCACTGTTTAAACAGTTATTATTTACGTTTACAGACAGCCTACCAGAATGCTTTGTGTTGTAACACAGCTATTACAGTTTCAGCTGTTAATGCGTATGCTTAAAGACGTGATTCCCAAGCGTCGGGGTCGAATAAAAACAGCCTTGTGTAGTTCTAGGTTTAGAGCGTGCTATTATCACCAGTTACATGATGATGACCTCACACTATGTGAGATACACCATGTCTGCCTCCTCGTCTATCTTTCCCTCACTGTCTGCCTGTCTGTCTGTCCGTCTGGCCTATCTGTTCTCAGACATCTATGTCAGGGCAAGATTTAGACATAGGCACATAAACATATGTATCTGTGACAAGGCCATCAGTCATATCTTTATTTTTAAGGCCAGTGATTTGAAGACTCCCCCCCCCCTCCTGACTAATGACTGTCTGCCACCTCCACCATAAAAAGAAGCTCAATTTTTAGTCTAAACTGAATTTGTTCTCTGCTGCCCTCTGCTGGACATGAAGAGCAATTGCATGTGTAGTAAAGCTAAACATTTAAAGGAATGTTTCATGTTAAATACAAGTTAAGCTCAATCGACGGCATTTGTGGTATAATGTTGATTACCAGAAAAATAATAATAATAAATTTGACTCGTCTCTTGTTTATTTAAAGTTACAGTAAGGCAGTTACAGGAAGGCATTTACAATGGAAGTAAATGGAGCTAGTCCATAAATGTTCAAATACACACTTTCAAATGTATGGCCACATTATGTGTTAGTGTTAACATGATTTTACTGTAATAAAATTAAGGATTTACCTGCATTACTGCGTTTACCAGATTACAAGGTTTACTGGCATTATGTTGTTATATGGTAAATAAGTTGTAATATTAGATATAACATAACACATATAAGGTTATTAAGTGATGTAATTACACTAAAATCATGATAGTATAAATAATGTTTTAGTCTTGTGGCCATACATTTGAAACAGTGTTTATTGTAATGTTTATGGACTGGCCCCATTCACTTCTATTACAAGTGCGTTACTGTACCTGCAACTTTTACTTTTTTAAATATATATATAAAAATAAGGGACAAGTCAAAATAATTTTTTGTGATAATCAAAATTATTCCACAAATGCTGTTGATTGAGCTTAACTCGAATTTAATGCAGAACATTCCTTTTAAAGGAACAGTTCTTCTAAAAACAAAAATACTGTCATCATTTACTTACCATCATGTTGTTCCAAACCACTTAGACCATTTGTGTTCCGTGAACCACATAAGGAGATTTTAGGCAGAATGTTAGCCTCTTTCACCCTTCACTTTCATAGCATCTTTTTTCAGTACAATGATAGTGAATGGCAGCTGAGACTAACAGTCTGTCTAACATCTCCTAACATGTTCTATGGAAGAAAGAAAGTCATAAAGAGCTGTAATAACTGGAGGGTGAGTAAAGAATTAAAGAATTTAAAATTTGAGTGAACTGTCCCTTAAATAAATGGACAGTATTTCTTTGCTCATATCATATCATATCTGTAGCTTGAGTAATCATGTTTTGCTTAATTTAACTTACTAACTTATTAGATACAACAACTCAAGCACAGAACAACCATTTTAACTGCATAATGTCTCTGTCTTGGTTTGTTTGTTGGTGTGTGGGTGTTTGTGCACGCACTCACTTGTGTGATTGTGTATATGTGTGTGATGACCCAGCCCAGGCGACAGCAGGACCCCAGCCCTGGCTCAAACATGGCCAACACTGACGATCACAAGATGCGCTAGCGGCATTTACCAAAGCGGGCAGGGATAGTGTCATAAGACCTCCATCACCACGGCAATCTCATCTCCTGATGCCTCGTTTTTCACAGGACAGACCAAAGTCCACTCCGGTGGGGATTTTCGGGTGGGATGTCTGGGTTAGGCAGGGGTAACAGTGGTCCCTCTTTTAGCCTGGTGAAGGGGCTGGGTGGGTTGGGCTGGGCATTGATGTGAGTCAAAGATTAATTTGCTTTTGATTTAGTCCCTTGTTTCTTCTTGGGATGTTTGCACTATGTGATACATTCAGTTTAAGTCCCCATATGGCCTTTTGGTATGCATGGTTTTCCTACCTGCCTATGTTTGCTCTTGTCCCCCCTATGCAAGGCATCTTATTTTATTGTTTAGCCCTATTGTAATGAACAGGCATTTTTGAATTATTTTATTCAGATGTTGTGTGAAAGTCAGGATGTTTACCTTTTTGTATTTGAATTTTCTCTCTCTATATATAACTGTCTGTCCTTGTGCTTCCGTAGAATAAACTACAGCAGTAAACATTGCTAGGTAGATTTGTGCTGTAGAGTAGAACATGTTTTTTGATGTCTAAAAACTTTTTAGTAAAAGAAAAATCTAGAAAGAGGCTGCTGATGTTGTGGATAAGGAGGTCTTTTTGTATACCATCCTTCTCCATGTTCTCTGTCTTCCACTCTCTTCCTGTTACAAGCAGTTTAAACATGCTTTAAAAGTGAACCAAGCAACAGGAAGTGAATTTTGAGGTCAGTGTTATTCTGAGCGGAATGAGGCAGAGATTCAGTTTTCACCCTACATTTTAGCTTGTTTCAGTCACTCTGCTTTTTCTTTCATTAATGTTTTTCTTGTTTAAGTTGTCTTCATGTCTTGGCAGAAATGTAGGCAGGCTTTTCACAGTGTTTTGCTGCATATTCTGTTCACTTTGGAGTTTCCTAAATGAATACTTTTTCAATCATTTAAATGAATTCTCTAAAATGGAGAAAGTTTTGCTTTGCCAAATATCACATTTTTTGCCACCCACATATTTTACCTACTTTTCTGTGTTTGGGATTTCAATTAGATTTCAACATTGACTCCCTAAAGCAAAAAAAAAAAAAAAAAAAACAGGTTAATGTATGCAGTTTTTTGTCATTTCAAACAAAGCAATTTATTAATATAAACCAGGTATGACTTAAATAAATGGAAGTTTTAAACAATTTCCACTCAGAAGTGAGACCCAAAGAATAAATACCATAATAAATGACAGTAATGTTTATAAAACGTACTGTAAGTCCTTTCTGGACAGATTTAAAATGATTTTATGTTTAACATCTGTCATTGTAATTTGCAAGTGCTTATGTCTTGATGAGATGCTCATATACAGGTTTTTAGGGCATGTACAACTCTGTCAGTGTTTTAGGATGGTAAGACAGAACATTTTGTTGAGAGAAAATTGCTGATAAACAGAAATATGTTTGGGGAAGGAATGAGGATAGAAATCAATTGCTAGAAAAATTCACTCTGTGTACAAACATAAAGCTCATAAATGAATGACATCATAACAATACACCATAAATGGTAGCAAAATGGTAAGACCTGTATAAATTGGTCTCTTACGAATTTCATTTTGAACACAGTCAATGTTTAGCATAATTTCCTCATCTCGTTGATTTGTTGTTTATACCACAGCCAATAACAAGAATTTAAGGGCCAAGTTTGTTTTTATTTTGAGATGCTGCAGTCAGAAGGTATGGCCTACCTCTAGCTTAAACCAAATATACACAAATGTACACAAAAGAGAGCTTATTTATAGAAAGCAAGTTCAAGTTGTCTGAGAATTGAGGAAAAACGATTCTTGGTTTCGTTGAATGTCAAAGCTTTATATAGTTGGAATGGGAATTTATACCACCCAATGGTCAGAGACCGTGTACAAGGAGGTTATTGGGGTCTGGATATATTGAAGATGTTAGAGAACGAGAACTTGACCAAACCAGAGTCAACAAAACAGTCTTTAATTATTCTGTGTACATTCTCCCTGCAGAGCTCCCCTCCCCTTTCTAGGTGTGTCTTATGCTGTGTATCAAAGAAATACCCTTGCTGGCCCCCATTAGTATTTTTTTCTTCTTCTCACCCCATTACTTAATGCTGGCATTAAGGCAAAATACACACCAGGACAGGTAGAGAATGGCTCTTTTTTGTTTGTTTTTTAAATGGATGAATAAATAAAATGTTTATTTTCTTAATTGTTTTTAAGTTATTGATGCAGGTATACCTTTCTTTTATCAGGTTCCACTATGATGAAATGTGCATTTCTGTATTGATATTGCTTGCTTTTTCTCCTTGGCTCCCTAAGGTCTTTGGTTTTAGCCTTTATTATTGTTATTATTTGTTTTCTCTCTGTTTTTAATTTTAAGTGAGGAGGAAATAAACTTGTTACAAACCATGTTTTCAGTTGGTGTGTGTGTGTGTGGGCGGGTTTGGGTGGTTTACCAGGATTTTTTTTTTAGGTTACAAACTGGTAATTACAAGGGTATTATGCTATAAATGTGGTTTATGAGGACATTTCTAGTGTCCCCATAATTATAATCGCTTAAAAAACATACTAAACTATGTTTTTTTGAAAATGTAAAAATGCAGAACGTTTTCTCTGAGGGTTAGGTTTAGTAGTAGGGTTAGGGGATAGAATCTATAATTCGTACAGCATAAAAATCATTATGTCTATGGAGAGTCCTCATAAGGATAGCCGCACCAATGTGTGTGTGTGAGAAAGAAATTAAAATTGTCATTCATTCATTTATTCAGTTTTAACTAATAAGGTTTTCAAAAGGGTAGAATGCAACTTGGATCAAATTCAAAATGACTCAGACTGAAAACCTAATCAGACTTTCACATAAATATACAAATTATGTGAAATAAAAAGGGATGGTTTCACAATATATAGGGTACAACGGGGCTAAAGGCACACCTTAAGGAAAATTAGCTTATTTCTGTATTTCTTTTTATTTGAATGTTGATGGAGCAAGATAATTTGTGTGAAAAGAAATAATAACAGATTTTTTTTCCCTCCCCTATATTATATATTATAACAATGTGTTTTATAGGGGCCTTCAGCAACTGCAACAGATTTTTTTTAATTTATTTTTTTACCCCAAATACCATCCTTTCACTTGTTGGACAGCTATTAAAAAACCTTACAAAACTGAAAATGATAAATAAGTATTTTGGCTCAAAATAATATGTATTAGTTTCAGGGATTTTCAATACAAAAATTTGCAACATTTTAAAAAAGATTAAAAATTAGAGGCCACACACAAAGATGTCATGGAATAGTGCATAGTGAAAACAGGTGTTTAGGAAAGTGTTCTGGTAGTTGTTGCTGCTATTTAGTGTTTTAGGAGAAAATCAAATCAAAGGAGCCTTTTACCCTGTGGGGCCTTTAGCCTAACCCTAACCATACTAAATGTTACAAACCTTTTGAATGTAGGCTACTTCAAAAATATGAAAAATATGTTTATATAATTGATATACACATATACACAAGATGTACAGGTGCAGAATAAAACAGATGAAGTCAGGGGCGCCATGAACAGTTTGGGGCGGGGGGGGGGAGGGGGGCGGGTATGCAAGACAGAATTATGGGCCCCTCCTTTCAGATTAATGTTTTTTTTTTTTTTTTTTACTTGGGGATTTTTATAAGAAAATAAAAGAATTTATATTTTTAGAGAAATTAGATTCATTGCTATTATACAACAGTAGGCTACTTTATGTGTTAATGCAAACAGTATACAAGAGTCTCACACAAAAATATCATTCATTGTCTTTTTATTCAAGAGTAAACACTCCCACCATTACAAAAATCTTATACTTAACAATTTTCCTTCCTATTTTCAGTAGAATGCAATAAAAATAAAGAAATATCAAACATATCAAAGTGGCTGAACACTGCAACAAGCTTCTAAGCACACAAATAGAATAACTTATTGCTGCAGAGCTGCAATTTTAACCAGTCTTATATACACTATCTAGACAAAACCTCATTCTTTACATGGCTGGGAGGGCAAAAAAGAACATGGTAATATATTTATAGGGCATCTCACGATTAAATTCCATGTCTTGATTTCATGCTTGCCCATTTGTCTAAAAAGGGTATGGATTGTGCAGCTTTGTGCTCTATTGATATGACTGCCAGATGCGCTAATTGGTCTTGGTCCATTGTAGATCGCAGATAATTCTTTATGAGTTTCAGTTTACTGAAAGTCCTCTCTGCAGAGGCCACTGTGACAGGCATAGTAAGGAACACTCTTAATGCAACAACCAAATTTAGGAATACCGATTCAAGGTTTCTCTCAAGTATAAAGTTCAGTTTTTCAATTGCGGTTTTGCACTCATACAGAAGACCGCTTGCACTACAGACTTCTTGAATTATGTCTTTCAACACATCCCGCAATGTGGCAGCCTAGCACCTTGCGGACTCTTCTAAATCCTCCTTTGGCATTTCATTCATTTGCAGAATGAAACTAAATTTCTCTGAAATCTGCCTCAGATTGTCAAATCTGGTGTTAAGTTCACTGCTTATGGTGTCAACGATTAAAAAAAACGATTGTTTGTTTGAAATGGAGTTGGGCATCCTGGTCCCCTGGATGATTAGGTTTACCAGTGCTCACTTCATCATGAAATGTTTTGCGTTTTCTGTTGTGTTTCTGTACGAACTCTGTAGAAGCATCAAATCCTGTAGCTAGCAGACGAGCAATTGACACAGCTTTTTCAATCCTCTCTGTACTGGGAGAAGAACTTTTTCAGACTGTCAATCATCAAAACAGCTGCATCCAGCAAAATCTCTGCAGACTGCATGGCGATGCTGGTGTGTGTGATTTCTGTCAGCATGTCATTCCAAATAACAAGACAAGTCCTAAATTCCATACTCTGTATTTCATTAGACAGTGCATGTGCCTCTGAAGAAATTTTGCCATCTTGGGATTCATGCTCAGGATTTTCCAAAGCGTCATGAACGGCACCGAGCTGATACCTCAGAGCTTTAATCGAGTCCAGTTTTGACTCCCATCTCGTATCACTGAGGGGTTTTAATGTTATGTCAACAAACTGTTTCAGAATGTCCCAGCATTTCACTGATGATGCAAACATAGTGTACAGTCTTTGAACAGTTCCGAAAAAATTCAGACACATTCTATTTGAAGAGGCAGCATCTCACAATAGCAAATTAAGGCTGTGGCTCGCACATGACATAAACAATGCATCTGGATTCTTTTCCAGAATCAAATCTTGTACCCCTCGGTGAATCCCTCTCATATTTTATCCGTTATCATAACTTTGACCCCCACAGTTCAATAGGTCAATCCCTAGGTTTACCAATGTGGCAGTTAAAGTCTCCGTAAGCCCTTGACCTGTTGTGTCAATTGCTGTGCTGAATCCCACAGATTCCTCTTTCTTAGCCACATTGTTCTCATCAATGTCATCATGTCGAATTATGATTGAGGCTTGCTCTTGCTCGGATATGTCGGGCGTGCAATCAAATTCAACAGTATGATATTTTGCATCTTTGACTTGTTTACTGATATTATGTAACACACAATCTGCAATGGATTTTAAGAATTCATTTTGTGTACACCAACTTAAATATGAAGTACACTTTTTTTCTGTAGATATTTTTTGCACGTGTTTCATGTTGCTGTAATCTACTTGACAGACATCACCAGTTCCAGTATCCTTTCACTAAGCGACTATTGTGTGCTTTTTCTCCACCGAAAACTTTGCACGCAAAGCAGTATACTGTGTTTGCTTTTTGGGAAAACATCAACCACTCGTTCCCCATTTGTTAATCGTCTATAGCAGTAGGCTTTTGAAAAACGTCTATTACTGTCCTGTGATCTTGGGAATGGACCATCAGGGCATTTCGGAGGACTATTCTCGGTCAGCATCATATGGAATGAATCAGTGACTTTACCTGGGCAAGGCCAGTTTGAAGGATCTGGGTCATGATCGAGCAACACCTCGACATTTATGTTCTCTGCTTCTTTGCTGTTCCTCGCGATCATCAGTGACTCTGGTGGAGGACGTGCTTGGTCTACTGACGGGCTGTCCTGCTTCACTCTCACTGACAGTTGGTATACCTTGCATATTAGCGCCTTTAATGTCAAAGAGTGTGGCCTCCCTCCCACTAGCCTGTAATCCTGTCTCCCTGAGGTCGTCACCGCTGGTGCTGCCAGTGACTTGAAAGCTATTCTGTCGTACCGTTTTGTCGCTGCAGATTGTTGCTTGTTTATTGCTAATCTGCTGTCCTGTCGCACCGCTAGCATCCTCACTGATGCCATCACCATTAGCATCGCTACTCTTTCCATGTCTGTCTCTGGAATCATCACAACCAATATTTTGTTAATTCTGATTTTGAAAGATCCAATTTGTAAGGGAATTTTTCATCCTTTTCACCTCTTCATCCCTAAAGTGACGGAGAGCGAGTTCACTTTCACTTATTACTTGCTATAATTTACAGATTATAATTTTATTTTACTACTAATGGTTAAAATGTGTTTGTGTATATAAGATTAAAAAATAAATAAATAAACAATTAAAAAATAATTCCAAAGTGGTGATTTGGGTCCCCCTAGCGTCCTGGTGGTCCCATATGCCTGACATACTCTGCACCCCATATAATGGTGCCTCTGGATGGAGTCGTATTACATCCCTCCTGGGATCTGATATTTTCTGTAGCGTTTAGGAATTATATATCATAAACAATTTACTGTCACTGAGATAAATAGATTCAAGGACATTTATTTGGAAAATAACAGTACCATATCGTTATAATCACTGCACACTGCAGTACTAGTACAGTAGGTGGCGGAGGGAGCGGTGAGATGCTGCTTCGGTTCCTCTCAACAACAGTCCAAGATGAAGTTGCAGAAAGGACAGATATGAAGACTGATCATTTATACTGGCTATATGGCTATATATATATATATAGAGAGAGAGAGAGATGGGGGCCTACATGAATATGGATATACATATACGTGTGTGTAAAGTGCTAAGTAACACAAAGAAAATCAGATTATTAGTTAACATAAATTGAAGTGTCATGACAATGGGAATATTTTAAATTTTATATGATTTCTCCCTGCAGTACCTTCACTGAAAATACCAGCTCTAGAGGACATTACACATTTAAGTGTCTTAATCTTGTCATAATCTATTGAAAAAAAAGTGCATTGTATAACCAATTAATTGATGTAACATAAGGCCATGTGATAAGCCCATAAAAAAAATAAAAAAAAATCTTAGTCTTCTTATGCACTTGTGAGTGCTGGTGATATATTTCATAAAGCCCCTGAGCTCTCTGCATTCCCAACCCAGCAGCATAAATTCAAAGGTGTCTTGAAACATCTTGTTAACTCAGATGCAACAAAGTATTTCAAATGGAAATATCTTAATCATTTAGCAAAACGGTAAAAAATGATAATGCACATTGTTTAGAAACCTAAGATGTTTATCAGTTTCAAAGACCAGAAAAGTTTTAAAGGAATATTTCAGGTTCAATACAAGTTAAGATCAATCGACAGCATTCGTGGCATAATATTTATTACCACAAAAATTAGTTTTGACTTGTCCTTCTTTTTCTTTAAAAAAAGCAAAAATCTGGGTTACAGTGAGGCACTTACAATGGAAGTAAATGGGGCCAATCCGTAAACATTAAAATACTCACTATTTCAAAAGTATAACCACAATTAAAAATTGCGATTTAAACAACTTTACAGCTCAAATAATACATGAGATTTAACAGAAGAATTAATGTAAATGCTTTTATAAAATTATAAGCTTTACAGTTCTGCCTTTAAACCCTCATACTTAAACTGTAAGTGCCTCACTGGAACCTCGATTTTTCCTTTATTTTTGGAGAAAAGGAGAAAGAAGTAGAAATTATTTTTTGTGATAACCAACATTATACCACAAATGGTGTCAATTAAGTTGAACTTATATTGAACTTTGAATATTCTTTTAACTAGAGTCCATTTTCTGATTCATATAGACGAGTACTCTGGTACATATAGTCCTGGACCGTATTAAGGTAAACATATTTGGCATACTGTCCAAATCAGAGGGGCTCGAGTGCGGGACTGGTGTCTGCACTCTTGAGCTTCATCTATGGAACTGCTCTTTGTCTCAACTGATTTTGGCCTCCAAAAACTGCCCGAAGGAATCCATCCTCTGTCGAGTCATATCCAAGTATTTCACCAGAGACAGAAATCTCTGTATCACAGGCTCAGTGAGTTTTATCTTTACAATATAAATCAAATTTCCTTTGTGTTCAATATTCGAAAGACGAAAGTTTTATTTATCTGTGGGTTTTTTTTATTTTATTTTTTTTTAATATTTTTTATTTTTAAATATATTACTTTCACTTTGATCTGAGGACAGTCTCTTAATCTAATTCATGACCTCTTTCAGCAAACTGTCTTCAGCCAGCTTTGAACCAATTTGATGTGTGCTCTCCGTTCATCTGGCAAAGCTTTTAGCTAGTAAATATTCAAAAGATGAACAAAAGTATGTGATTCTTTGTTCCTTGGCTCTTACAAAGCACTCCTAATTTGTCTTATGGACTGGAAATGGAACCGCCTGCAGTCATTTTGACCTCTCTATAATAACACATCTTTGCTACAGGAAAAAACTCCCCAAAAACATCTTTTAAATTGGATGATATATCTTAGTAATAAGCAACAATGTTTACCAAATGTTTTTTTTTTATAATTATTTTTCTGACATAAGTCTTATAATGTGTCAATTTGTTTGGTAACATCTGTACAAATGATACTGTAAAGCATTCAAAATATGCTCTTGATGTCTGGATTGCCAACTCTTTTAACTTGAATTCACTTGCTTCTTTTTTTTTACTGTCTTCCATGTTGACTTAATGCACAGTTCCTTTCCAAACACCAAAAACATATGTCCTGCTTTGGAGAGACACTGATGCGGAATACAAGCATTTACAGTTAACTAATCAAAACACATCTTAATTGTATTTATTCACTGATGTGCAGCGTGTATTAGATAACACTGGTCTAAGCTTCCAGGATGTTCTCCAGATGTTTGCTTTTCCCAAAAGATACTATGCATGTGTTTAAACACCCCATCATACATAAATTGCCTAAATAATCTATCAATTGTTTGCTGGGTTAATCCATATATATAGCCTATATTTTGTTATGCACTTTACAGAAGTGTATGCTCTGTACTGCTTATGCATTTTAATGAAAACATAATGGCATTACCTCTATTTTGAACAGAGGAGCTGTTCTGTATCTTAAAGGAATAGTTTACCCAAAAAATGAAAATTTCATGCCAACCCAGATGTGTTTGACTTTTTTTCTTCTGCAGAACACAAACAAAGATTTAAAAGAATATCTCAGCTCTGTAGGTCCATATAGTTCTGAATGGTGACCAGAAATTTGAAGGTCCCAAAAGGCACATAAAGGTAGCATGAAAGTAATTCACATGACTACAGTGGTTTAATTTATGTATTCTGAAGCGATGCAATCACTTTGGGTGAGAAACATATCTATATTTCAATCCATTTTTACTATAAACCTCCACTTTCAGAATGTGAAAGTGGAGATTTATAGTAAAAAATGACTTAAATATTGATCTGTTTCTCAACCACACCTATTACATCACTTCAGAAGACATGGATTATACTTTTATGCTGCCTTTATGTGATTTTTAGGTCTTGAAAGGTCTTGTCACCATTTATTTGCATTGTATGGACCTACAGAGCTGAGATGTTCTTCTAATAACCTTTGTTTGTGCTCTAACTATCCCTTTAACATTTCAAGAAGAAAATTAGCCTTTTAAGAAAAAAGTCTATTGAAGATAAGGCTGACCAGCATTTAAGAAAGAATTGAGGTGTGTGAATTACAATAGAAAGCCACTAGATGTCAGTATATTAGTAGTGATTAAGCTTAGCAGGTACAGTAGAAGTGGCTGTGATTCATATGGTACAATAGTACTGGTTAATTTAAAACCTGTAGACTTGACCTGGATCTTTATATATATATATATATATATATATATATATATATATAGTAGGGTTCAAAAGTCCATGCTTTGAGTGGTTGAATGCTTCGAGTTTGATTTATTTTTTATAATATTATATATATATATATATATACAGTACTGTGCAAAAGTCTTAGGCACAAAAACAAAAACATTTGTCTTAAGATGGTTATTTATATTTTCAGCTTTAGTGTGTCAATAGGAAATATACATTTTAGACTCCCAAACATTTCTTTTGCAAAAGTAAAAGTAATAACTGCACATTTTCACAGTGAAATGAATGGTGAAAGCAGTACAATATTTTCATATTACACTTTTTCAGAATCCTTATTTTTGTCTTGTTTTCCAGTAAAAATGTCTAAATATCCTCAAAATGATATAAATTTATTTGAGAAGCAAAATTGTGTATGATAATATGAGCAGGGTTGGGAAGTAACAGAATACATGCAGAATACAGAATGAATAATAGAATATAATAGAATAGAATAGAATAGAATAGAATAGAAGAACAGGGAGCCCTGCAACAGATGGAATTTCCCAAAGAGCATCTTGTGTGCTTCAATGGAAGCAAGGAAATCTCACCTTTCATACAAAGAAATTTACATGGTTAATATCACAAATGTGATTATTTTACTTGTGACTTATAAATAGTGCATACTCTTAAATATTTCTTATTTTTCAAATCCTAAAGCTTTGTTTATTTCCAGGTTTAAATTATATTTGATATTCAATGTGCAGACCTTTGAACCCCACTATATATCACACTATATACACTTTTGTCCAATTTTGCCTATACCAAACAGCAAAGTAACACAGTTTTAGCACAGGAGAACAGAACAACTCTCCATCTGTCTCAGTCTGATTCTCTCTCTATGAATCATTCACAGAAATCTGTATATATACTATATTGTAATATAGTAATATACCATATCTGAAGTAGTTGTACAGTAGTTTTCTCTCAACATTATATCGACGATAAAAACATGCATAATAATAATGCCAGTTACCAGTGAAGATCAAGTTTAAAACATACATGATCATTTCAGGTCACCAGGTCTTGATCCTGGTCATTCTTGTAGCATGTGTTGTTTCTTGTCTATACCGCCTCCAAAGGCCTATAAGATGAGAATGTCTTACCTGTAGGGAGTGAGTCTGTGTATGGGAAGTGAAGAGGTATTGATTTGTACTGAAGAGAGCCTCCCACACAGACAGCAATAGAGAAAGATACAGAGAAAGAGAGAGAGAGAGAGAGAGAGAGAGAGAGAGAGAGAGAGAGATGAGAAGGATCGTTGTGTGCGGTTCTATTGGGAATAAAAGGGTCAAAAATAATTTGTCACCCAAACCTCCATGTTTCATAATGACCCTGAACTGTTTTTGTTTAGCTGAACAGTAATGAGGTCCATTTATATAGCTTCTGTTAGTTGGTGGTGTGTAGATGTGTGTGTATGGCCGTGTCAAAGTGTACACTCATCCATATAAAAAGGAATATTTCTTATGAATGCATGCGTATAGGCCTATATTATTAGATGTTATGTTAAAAGGTTAGTTCTTAGTCCTTAAATATGATTGGACAAGTGGTGTTCCAAGAGTGCTGATATTTAGTATAACGTTTGCAACGTTTCCAGCAGGCTGTTAGTTTGTGTTGACATGCAACAGCTGATCCTACTTTGGCTTCGTGAAACTATTTTTGTTAGTGGAGCAAAACGAGACAAGATAACTGGTGGAAAAGGTATTGAACAAAAACAGTAGTTTGTTTGTTTGTCCTGTGAGTCATTTGGCCAGGATATCCTGGGGCTATGCTTGGCCTTCGTTCCTTGCTGGGCTCCTGATTCGGAGAGCTCTAAGTGGCTCGTGATGCTAGTGGCTGGGCTGGCAAGACCCTCAGCAGACCCTCCTTATTCTCTTCTTGGCAGCCACCCATAGTTCTCACTCACTGGCTTCCTAATTTAGTAACGGTGGGTAAAAATATGCACTAACGAACAGGGTCTGGTATGTCAGGCTGGTGTCCAAAAGGGGAGAGAAAGAGAGAGAGGGTGAATGAGGACGAGTGGGGAGAGGAGGGAGTTTGAAAACAAGCGTTCCAGGAGATGGCAGTGCAGTAAAACTACAGCACAGAACTGCCATTCTGTACCTTATTTACATAAGTATTTCTAATTATGAATATATCATAATAATAAATCAGACTATTAAACAATAACATACAATATGTAGCTTTACTCGACTAATAAGTTCAATAAGGACATTGCAATGTAAAATAGTTTTATTAGCTAATATGTGCTTTATGTGGTTAGATCTAAACCTTACTGGTTTTAAGTCCTAAAAATCATGCAAGTCTTGACTGAATCAAATTGGTGACACCAGGAAAATTAAAAGTAATAACTGCACATTTTCACAGTGTGGATAGAATGGCCAATATTTTTCATATTACACTTTTTCTGAATCCTTATTTTTGTCTTGTTTTCCAGTAATAATGTCTAAATATCCTCAAAATGATATATACATTTATTTGAGAAGCAAAATTGTGTATGATAATACGAGCAGGGTTGGGAAGTAACAGAATACATGTAACAGGATTACATATTTAATATACAAAATATTAGTAAATGGATTCCACTACATTTACAATTTAATTAGTTGATAATCAGAATACAGTTACTTTTAAAAAGTATTTTGAGATTACTTTGCATATTATTGTCATTTTTTTCATTTAATTTTTTGTCTATTCAGCTGAAAAACATTTATCCATTTAAATGATGCAATCTGAGGAGCATTTAAACAGCGGTGAAACACTTTCTTATGATGTGTTACATTCATACAAGCAGTCAGAGGGCGCTCTCACACGGTTATGAGTGAAAAGGTGAGTATGTGTCATTGAGGAACTTTTCCTTTGTGAGCTTAATAAAGCTTAATTTTGCTTTATCCAGTTTTTGAATATTTAAGCTTTTTCAGAGAACGTATTTTTTAATATATGTTTATTTTGTCTTTCTGTACTGGCATATTTTTTTTCCACTTGTTATTAACTTGTTTAGAGCCAAAACAAATAAAAAAATCTGCCAGTGCTGAAAAAGTAATCCAAAGTATTTAGATTATGTTACTGACCTTGAGTAATCTAACAGAATACATTACAAATTACATTTTACAGCATGTATTCTGTAATCTGTAGTGGAATACATTTTAAAAGTAACCCTCCCAACCCTGATACGAGAATATATCTTACAGGCTTTCCTCGTTCATGAAAAACCTGGAATTATCAGTGGATTTTAAAAATATGTTTTTAAAACCTCAAAAGTCATGGGAAAGTCATGGAAATTTCAATAGTGTATATATATTTAAAGTTTCTGCTTTAAAATATTTAATGAGCTAGATATTGATATTGTAAAACTAACGTAAAAAAAAAAAAAAAAAAAAAAAGTAAAGCCAATTGATTAGTCAAAGCGCTTCACGAATCGGTCTTAATCGGTTCAGATCAAATCGGTCTGAATCAAAATGATTTTAAAACATAAGTATCCAGTAATCACAAATGCCTGGGAAGGTCATGGAAAGTCATAGAAATGTATTGGTGAAAAAGCCCGCTATTTGAGCTGTAAAGTTTAAAGCTACATTATGTAACTTTTGGCCCTCTAGCGGTTAAAAAATAAAACTGCATGTGTCTTGCAGAAGAACATTGTTTTGGTTGTGCTTCAGCTCTGCTCCTCTGCGTGGATGAATGTGGTTCAAGGCACCAGTGTACACATGAATACAGGACATCTTATCAGAGCAAATGGACAAATAAATAACGAAAGAAAGGAAAAGACAGATATCCAAAAACGTGTCATCTGAGCAGGTAAGTGCCATATCTTATGCTGTTGTTTTGACTTACTGGAAACATTGATGTTTTTAAATAAATGACGTTACAAAATTTAGGCAACGTTCGTTAACATTAGACATAACAATTGCTAGTCTGATAAGGTCAAGCGTTGTAAAGTTTTTATAAATGCAGGATATTCCAGCCAAATAGACCACGATAGTAACTAATATAGATTGTCATTGTTAACAACCAGTGGTCAACATCATTTCAAGACTCACATGTCCTTGGCAAGCCTAGGACTAAAGGATTTATTTATATACATTTTTGCCGTTATAAAGTAAAATACACACGTGTGCTAGCAAGTGAAATGTTCTGCACTGATTACAGTGTAACTATTGTACTTCAATACATACACACAGACATGAGTGTGTGTGATTACACAACTATACATAAACCATATCAATAAAATATCTTACCTGTTAAGTAAGAAAAAAGCCATCTCTGGGTCTCTTTTAAATCCTTTCAGTTGTTTCCACCTCTGAAAAGCCAAGCCGATGTTGATTCGGGTTTTATTACAGACTCTGCCGCTTTCCCTTTTTGCTTGTAGACTCTGCTCTATTTGGGGTTTCTTTGTTTTTACAACCAGTGATTCCCCAGAGGTTTGCCGTTTTGAATGATCCATGATAAATTTTTCTCGTTCGTTGTGACAACAAACTTTCAGCTTCATGCTACTCCCACACCACACACGTGCTAGAGTAGCCGGAGCTTATTTTATCTGTGTACGGATATGACGTGAACACGCATTTGCGAATGACGTTGTATGCAATTTCCCACAAAATCCGTCCCGACAGCTCTAAAATATAAATCATTATTATAGGTTTATCAAAGTGTATTTGGGTAAAGACATGGTTTGGAAGATGGATTTTTGTTGCACTCTCTCATTAATAACATTCTGTTATTTTTTAACAAAAAAAGTTACATAGTGTAGCTTTAAATCTGTGTTTTTATAGTCGTTTTAGGGTTTAAAATTTTGCGTCGTCATGGCAACAAAGTTGTAAAATTGGATATACTTTTACAAAGAAAAGGTTAATAAGTGATTTTATCACAGTAAAATCGTGTTAACATGCATATTGTTTACATCTTGTGTTTATACTTTTGAAACAGTGATCATTTTAACAGGTACGGATTGGCCCCAATCACTTCCATTGTAAGTGCCTCACTGGAACCCAGATTTTTTTTTTTTTTTTTTTTTTTTTTGTGATTAAAATGTTTTATTGATTCATACATTAAACAAAGAAAAGCAAAACATATACACACAGAATCAACATTTAACCCCTACTATTACCCCTTCCAATCCCCAACCCCACCCTGACCCTCAACAAACATTCCTGTGGTCACACATGTGTATATACACACAAAAAAAACAAAAACAAAAAAATATATAATCACACATTAATAACTATACCTCTCTCTCCACTGCCCCTCCCCGAGAGCCCTCTAATAATGCCAAATATTTGCCCCATTTCCCAACAAATGAGTGGACGTCTTCTAGATGACCCTTCTTCGAAAGCCGCCACCCTCCCCATCTCCGAGCACCACAGCTGAAATGGGGCTGGGGCAAAATAAAATTTGAGTGCCCAATATGTCACACATAAAACTCTGAACCTTAAACAAAAATTCTTGGATGTTAACACAGCACCAAAAAACATGGGTTGTGTCTCCATCTTCTGATTGGCATCGCCAGCAGGTGGGTGTGTCTTTAAGATCAAGCTTATACAATCTAGAGGGGGCCCAATAGTAGCGATGTAAAATCTTGAATTGCATAAGGCGCACCCTTGCATCTCTAGATGCAGACTTGACAATTTTTTGAATCCTAGCCCACACTCCCTCCTCCAATACCAAGTTTAAATCATTCTCCCATAATCTCTTGATAGAAGTTAAAGCTCCATCCCACAGACTCTGAATTAGCATGGAGTAATACACTGATGCCTCATGACCTTTTCCAAAAGCAGTAATCCCAGAGTATCTGCTGCTTTAGGGGATGTATGCTACTCTCAAAAATAGTACAGAGCAGGTGGCGCAGCTGTAAATACCTAAAGAACTGAGATCTGGGAATCCCAAAATGTTGAACCAAATTTTCAAAGGATCTCAACACACCACTCTCATGTAGGTCACCGAGTGTATTAACCTCCCTCACAATCCACTCTGACCAGCAGAAAGGGGACTTATTAATACATAATTTTGGGTTCAGCCATATGCTCGAGGCAACATTTAAATAAATCTGGACACTTTTGTCCATACCGAGTGCAAATGCGAGATAATGGGGTGTAACATAACTTCTTCAATTAGTTTGATAGAAAGGCATTGCAATGGCGAAATAGGGGCAAGAAATTCCTGTTCAATACAAAACCAGGGAGGGGCTCTCTCAGGTGGAAGCAACCAATGAGCCAAATGTCTGAGACCGAATGCATAATAATAAAACTAAATCTTGGGTAGGCCTAGCCCACCTTTGTCAATTGGCCTATGCAATTTACTGAAATGTAATCTGTGATGTTTACCATTCCAAATGAAGGACTTCGCTATGCTATCAAATTGCTTGAAATAAGAGAGGGGGACATCTATAGGGAGAGGTTGTAGCAGGTAGTTGAATTCTGGAATACAATTAATTTTAATAACATTAACCTTCCCAATCATAGATAAATGTAATGAAGCCCACCTGCCCACATCGCTTGAAAAACTTTTTTATTAAAGGGTCAAAATTAACTCACACACATTTGCTGGGAATAAAATACCCAAATACTTAATGCCCTGTTTGGGCCACTGGCCCAGCTGAAAAGACGTTACCAGGCAGTATGCTGTCAAAGCCAAAGCTTTGGATTTAGACCAATTAACCTTGTATCCTGAGAACTTAGAAAAGGAATGAATAATTCTGTGGAGGCAAGGCATCGATCTAGTAGGGTCGGAGACGAATAATAAAATATCATCTGCTTAAAGCAAAAGCTTATGCGCCACACCTCCCGCCACTACCCCTGGAAAAATTTTCTTTCTTATTGCAGCTGCTAATGGTTCCAGGGCAAGACAAATCAACAATGGGGAAAGAGGGCAACCCTGCCGGGTGCCCCTCTCCAGAGTAAAATAATCTGAAATTAATCCATTCGTTTGTACCGCCGCTATCAGGTGTCTATAAAGTAACTTAATCCAACCAATAAAAGTATTCCCGAACCTGTACATTTCTAAAATCTTAAAAAGATAATCCCATTCTACCATTTCAAATGCCTTTTCAGCATCAAGTGAGATGGCAGCAACCAGAGTCTGATCATTCGCCACTGACCACATGATATTGATGAAACGCCTAATGTTATCAGAAGAGCTATGGCCCTGAATAAATCCCACCTGATCTATATGTATAAGAGATGTCATAACTAAATCGGTTAGCCAACATTTTTGACAATATTTTAACGTCTAGCTGGATCAGGGAAATTGGATGGTAACTCTTACACTTGCTTGGATCTTTGTCCTTTTTAAGAATCAGACTAATCCGGGTTGGTGGAAGCTTTCCATTCTTTAATGATTCCGTATAAACTTCTAGCAAAAGTGGAGCCAATTCTGTAGCATAAGATCTAAATCACTCAGTGGCAAAGTCATCTGGCCCCAGAGCCTTGCCTGTAGGCAAGGCCTTAATTACCTTGCCAAGCTCCTCCAAGGTTCTCTCAGAATCAAGATAATTTTTTTGCTCAGCTATCAGTTTAGGAAGTTCTAATGGTTCCACAAATTTTCTAATATCCTCATCAGTAGACGAAGACGTGGAACTATAGAGATCAAGATAGAATTCTTTAAAAGCATTATTAATATCAATGGCTTAGGTAAATATTTCACCACCAGCAGATTTCACTGAGGGAATGGTAGAAAAATACTGTCTCTGTTTTATATATCTAGCCAGAAGTTTTCCTGCCTTGTCCCCTGACTCAAAGTATGACTGTCTTGCCCTGAATAGCCAAAACTCCACCTTCCATGACAAAATAGTATTATATCTGTATTTCAATTGGGTTAATTCTCTGAGGCCATCAGATGACATTTGGCACTTCAGCTCTGCCTCGGCACTTTTAATATTCCCTTCCAACTCCACAAGTTCTCGTGTTTTGTACTTTTTGGTGAATGAGGCATACTGTATGATCCGGCCCCTAAGAACTGCCTTAAGTGCCTCCCAAGACACAACCACAGAGGATACTGATGACCAGTTGGTCTCCATATAAACACTGATTTCAGCCTTTAACATTTGTTGGAATTCAGGATTTTGCAAAAGGGATACATTAAAATGCCAACTATATGATTTCCTTTTCTCCATATGTGGCAACACCTCTAAACTCACCAGGGCATGATCTGAGGCTTAAATGTTTCCAATTGAGCAATCAACAACAGATGAAATGAGGGACTTAGATATAAAAAAAAATCTATTCTAGCATAAATCTTATGGACTGATTAAAAACAAAAAAAGTATATTCCCTACCAGATGGGTTCAAAAGTCTCCAAATTAGTAAGACCAAGATTTTTACACGTCCTGTGAAGCGTCAGTGTTGCTCTAGGGGGCTTACACACTTTTGCTTCACTATGATCAAGGACTGAGTCCACCAAAAGTCTCCTCTCAATATTGTATCATGAGGGGTGCCAGCGGCTTTCAATATCCCATCAAGATTTATAAAAAGCCCTGATCATCAATGTTAGGTGTGTAAATATTAGCCAAAATAAGACTTTGCCCCTGAATTTCTGCTAAAACAATAATGACTCTTCCTAATTTATCTTTAATCTGTTCGAGATATTTGAATTGTAGATGCTTACTTATCAGTGTAATGGCTCCCCTGCTCTTACTTGAGCCAGCACTAAAGAAAATATGTCCACCCCATATCTTCCCAAATTTTTCAGCTTCCTGCGGAAGTGTTGTCTTTCTTGAAGAAACACTATACCATATTTCTTACGCTAAAGAAGAGAAATAATCTTCCTTCTTTTTATGGGGTGCCCCAACCCATTCACATTCCACGTGGAGAGAGACAATCCACTAATATTAACATTTGACATTTTGACATATTAGAAAAAATAGATTGTGTGTCAAAAACAAAATTAAAAAGACCACATTCCAACATTAGTGCAACAATCAAACCCTAAACTTCCCCCTGAACCAAACAAACAGAAAAAACAAAAACACGCACGACAGCGCCAACTGGCATCCATCCCTCTAAACTCAAACAGTCCATGTACGCCTACAAGAACCCCGTGACAACTTTGCCATCGGATTGCTCAAGACCGGTGTTTCTATACAAATTTTGTGAGACAGAATTATACAACAAAAGATAATCTATAAAACAAACTCCAGCCAGTAGGCGGAATAAACACAAAGAATGTGTAGATTCATCCACATAACTGTCCCGAAGGTGTGTTCCTCCACAAAACAAAATTCAGTCGCTAGGAGGAACCAGCACAAAAAAAAAAAAAAAAAAGCGCTCAGTTTCCTCAGACAGTCAAACGAATGTTCAGTGAGCCGGCCTATTCGGCTCCTACATGAGTGCAACAAATGACCTAATCACTCTAATGACTTGCAAGAAATACTCCACAAAACAAACTCCAGCCAATAGGAGGCATAAGCACAAAGAACGTGCAGATTCATCCACAAAACTGTCCCGAAGGAGTGTTACTCCACAAAACAAACTCCAGCCACTAGGCGGAACAGCACAAAAAGAAGAAAAAAGGCGCTCCTTTTCCTCGGACAGTCAGTTGGATTTTCAGTGAGTCGGTCCACTCGGCTGCAACGTGAGTACCACAAAATAACTTACTCCATTGACTTTATGAAGGACATCGCTTGCTGGGGACATATGAATGTTTTACAGCCATCCTTAGCATCTATTCTCAATTTGGCCGGGAACATCAGTGCAAAAGCGACCAGTTGATGTAAGAGTTTCTTGCATTCCTTAAATCGATCACGTTTCTCTCTTTTCGAATTTGCAAAGTCTGGAAACAAGAAAATGTTGTGGTTCTTCCAAGAAAGCCTTCCTTTACTCCTCGCCTCACGTAACACGAGATCTTTATCAGATGATCTCAGAAATTTGGCCGGAATTGATCGGGGCCTGTCTCCCTCAGCGGATCGCCAAGCTGGAACCCTGTGAGCTCGCTCAATTTCCAGTTTATAGCCTGTTATGTCGAGCAGACTCGGAAAGAGCCCGTCCAGGAATTTCACCATATCCTGACCCTCTTCGGCCTCAGGAATTCCAACAATACGGACATTATTCCACCGGCCATGTCCTCCAACTTCTCCCAGACATGCTCCAAATCCACCTTGGTCACTAGCAGATTAGCAGATAATTTCGTCTCCATGGCAGTGATCAATCGACGTATTACAGCAAGCTCCTCCAAGTCAGCAACGATCTTCGTCAGCATTGCCAACATGTTCAGCATTTCTCACTGAATTTCCCTCATTTCTCCAACCAAATCGACTCCCGGGCTCGGGGCCTGGTCAGGGGTGTCAGCTTGAGCACGTAAGTGTCTTTTAATGTCTCCAGAGTCTGAGGATTTTGAATTCTTTGACATATTGTCCTTCTAGAATAGTTATGGAACAGAGTGTATCGAATCTCACTGGTTTATGACATTAATAGTGTTAAAACTAGCAAAGTGCGCAGAGCTCACCATTCACATGTCCGAACCTCGCATGGCGTCACGTGACTCTCGATTTTTGCTTTTTTTTAAAGAAAAGGAGGGACAAGTTGAAATACATTTTGTGGTAATAAACATTATGCCACAAATGCTGTCGATTGAGCTTAACTTGTATTAAACCCTGAATTTTTCTTTAAGGCTTTTTTTTCTTTTCTTATCCAATTGGAAAAACAAAAATATGCCAATAGGGAAACAACAAATGCCAATGAAGACATAGATACTATAAAAGTAGAATTCTTACTGTGCTCAACTGCTTTGTGTTCCTCACACCTAAGAGGCCCACTGCAGTGCTTGTCTCATTCACACTATTGTTGTGTTAAGGTCTTCTCTCTGTCTCTTTCCCAAACCTGTGACGGTCCTTACTAATGAAGACACAAGAGGGGGAAAAACAGCAACTTCCAGGGCTGCAAAACATGTGTATGTGGTTCTGTTTATTATTACAAATAGCGTATTTTGCATAAATGTGTTATTCAGATAACGGTGGTGGCCGTTGCGTCTGTGTGCATACAGTACATGTGCATGTGTGTTTGACCAGCCTTGTTTGCACAAATGTGTCAGTGTGTGTGTATTGAGGCCTTTCTATGGGAGGATGTGTGGTTGGTTTGTCTGAGACCTCAGGCTTGGCTGGCTGTGTCTTTGGGGCTCAAGACTCCTGACTGGTGCTTAAGAGGTACTGCTCGCAATCCACCACTCTTGAATCCGAGCCTCACATCCTCCCTGTGAGGAGCTGACAGTGTCTAAGGTCTTATGTGTGTGCTTTTGGTGGATATATCATCTTGACCTTTGACCTTTGACCTTATTTGTGGGCAGATATTAGAAGATGCATGTTCTGTTTCTTAAATAAAAGGCTGCCTTCAGTAATTAATTAGTTTTTTGCTTCTTGTACCATTGTGTTGGTATGTGCTTACCTTGATATATGGTAATTGATTAATTGACCTAGGTCACTAGTGCAAGTGGGGTGAGGTCCTCTTCAAGTGGGAGATCATGATGTAATCTCACTAAACTAAATTACTTGCTATGTTGTGTTTCTTAAACAAATGGCACTTAACCAAAATGCTTTTAGTTGACACTGTAGGGTCCAAAAGTCTGAAACCACATTGGAAATCTACAATAAATGAATACAAATAAATAAAAAAAATAAAACAGTTTTAGGATAAAAAAACAAAAAAACAAAAAAACAAAGAAAAGTTATGATATAAAACGAAGAAGAAATATTTAAAATTCACTAGTCTTTGAAAATTTGTGTCATGGACTGTGTTAACTACAAAAGATCAGATTTGCTCCTGTTGAAGCAAACATAGCTATATGCATATGCAAAAGACTTAGATATCAGAAAAAATATTTCCTATTATCATCAAAAATGGATGGTTGTGGATGCTTTATGCAGTTTCATGTTGCTGGTGTGAGTTAGGCCTAGTGACGGGACATTTTAAAGAAGACTCTAAAATGTCTTTTTCAATGCTGCCTGCACCTTTATCCTACTTCTATAGATTCAAATTGAAACTTTTTATGACATTGGTTGAGGCGTAGTGATAAACGTGTGGTTAGAGATGCCACATAGTAGTCATAGCCTCAAAAAAGTGTTGAAGTGAAACAACCACATGTGAAGAAGACACGGTGTTGCTTACTGAAAAGTGTAGCAAAAGCTAATAAACCTAACAAAGACATCAAATACTAAATAATATGGTGGTGATGAACCGCATTATCAGCACTGAAAGCAGTTTAATTTTCTCAGCTGATATAAGATGTAATGTATGCTTGTGACACAAGGGATCTGACTTCAATATAGCTCTATGTCAACTATGCCAACATAATGCACATTTTGCTGCAGCTCCATCATGTGCCATGTGTAGGTGTGGAGACATCTGCACAACAGACCTTTATCATCTAGCT
This sequence comes from Myxocyprinus asiaticus, assembly GCF_019703515.2. Taxonomy (NCBI): domain Eukaryota; kingdom Metazoa; phylum Chordata; class Actinopteri; order Cypriniformes; family Catostomidae; genus Myxocyprinus; species Myxocyprinus asiaticus. The sequence goes on along the minus strand of NC_059361.1, from coordinate 23,062,744 downwards.
CTCCCAATTCCCTCTGTTTCAATGGGCTCTTAACAATCATGTCTTTACAGGGCTGGGTAATGATACAGGTTTCCTGATTCGATTTGATTCCGATTCACAAGCTTTTGATTCGATTCCGATCTCAATTTAATTTGATTCATGAGTACATTTCTGTTACAATCAGGGGCGTAGATTCTGGGGTGGGGGGTGTTATGGAGAAGAGGTACCCCCCCCCAAATAATCAAAACAAGCATGTACCACCTATCTCACCCCCCCCCCTCCCCCCGTTTACAATGACATATAAAAGAAAATCTCTCTCAGCTTATGCTCTTAATAATAAAGGAAACTTCTAGGCAACCCTTCTAGGTACAATTAGAAAATATTAATTTTACAATTATATTTTATTATAAATTTTTCATCAAATTGGTCACAAATTCATTCTGTTCCATCAATTAATATCTTGAAATTAGATATATTATGTTGCATACACTCATGAGCCAAAATATTATGACCACCTGCCTAATATTCTGTTAGTCCCTAACTGCACCTTGAACACACCTTGAACACTTCATCATGTTCCTCAAACCATTCCCAAACAATGTGTGCAATGTGGTAGGGCGCATTATCCTACTGAAAGAGGCCACTGCTGTCACGGTTTTTGAGGAAGGACCCAAACGCAAGAGGCAAGTGAAAAGGGCTTTATTTATAAAATAAAGAATATAAACAAAAACTCTCACAGGGAGAACAAGCAGAAAGCAAAAACATAAACCGACTCAAGACAGGACAGAAGAGGAACTGACTGACTATGGTTAGCACAAAAACAATCTGGCACAAGACTGAAAATGAAAGGGGTTTAAAAAGGAAAAAAGGAGATAGAAGACAGGTGCCACCGATCTATTAACGAGCAGCATGATTGCGCTGCTGAGCGGCACCTGAGGGAGACACGAAGGAGAGAGAAAACACAAGCACATGTACAAACTTAACCAATGGGCTGAGGAGACTGTCATGATCCCGCCATAACAAGAATAAACTAAGACTAAAGTAGCAGGATCATGACACACTGCCATCAGGTAATACCATTGCCATGAAGGGGTGTACCTGGTCACCTGGTCCTAGGTGGCACATGCCAAATTGACGTCCACATGAATGGCCGGATCCAGGGTTTCCCAGCAGAACACTGCCCAGAGCATCACACTCCCTCAACCGGCTTGTTGTCTTCCCACAGTGCATCCTGGTGCCATCACTTCTCCATGTAAACAGCTCACACATACATGGCCTTTCACATGATGTAAAATAAAATGGGACTCATCAGACCTGGCAACCTTCTTCCACTGCTCCAAGGTCCAGTTCTCACGCTTGCGTGCCCATTGAAGGCGCTTTCGATGGTGGACAGGGGTCATCATGGCCATTGCCATCAGGGAATACCATTGCCATGAAGGGGTGTACCTGGTCTCCAATGATGTTTAGGTAGGTGGCACATGTCAAATTGATGTCCACATGAAAGGCTGAACCCAGGGTTTTCCAGTAGAACATTGCCCAGAGCATCACACTCCTTCAACTGGCTTGTCATCTTCCCACAGTGCATCCTGGTACCATCACTTCCCCAGGGAAACAGCGCACATGTGCATGGCTGTCCACGTGATGTAAAAGAAAACGGGACTCATCGTTCCAGGCAACCTTCTTCCACTGCTCCAAGGTCCAGACCTGATGGTCGCGTGCCCATTTCAGGCACTTTTGACGGTGTACAGGAGTCATCATGGGCACTCTGACCGGTCTGCAGCTACACGGCCCCATCACTCTGACCGGTCTGCGGCTACACGGCCCCATACGTAGCAGGGTGCAATGCACTGTGTGTTGTGACACATTCCTCCCGTAACCATCATTAACATTTTCTGTGACTTGTGCCACAGTAGACCTTATGTCGGTTCGGATCAAACCTCCGTTACCCCTGTGCATCGATGAGCCTTGGGCACCCAACATCCTGTCGCCGGTTTGTGGTTTTTCCCTCCTCGTACCACTGTCGGTAAGTACTCACCACTTCTGACCGGGGCACCCCACAAACCTTGCTGTTTCAGATATGCTCTGACCCAGATGTCTGGTCATAACAATTTGGCCCTTGTCAAAGACGCTCAAGTCTTTACTCCTGCCCATTTGTCCTGCATACATCATATTGACTATGAGAACTGATTGTTCACTTACCATTTAATCTAAACAGACCTTGACATGTGGCCTTGTCAGGAGATGATCAGTGTTATCTGTTTCACCTGTGAGTGGTCATAATGTTTTGGCTTATCATTGTATATATTTTTGTTAAATTTGTATTGTTTAATTGGATAATTTGTACTATTTACAAGTATTTACACTGATATGTAGAACACATGCTTAATCGGTACTGTCTCTTTAAGACTAGCGGCATAAGCCATTAAGTGCATATAACGAGAGAAGACATGTGTGAGTTCCTTAGTGCATACATGTGTGATTAAAATTAAATGATTCTTTTTGTTGTTTTTAATCAACAACTGACTGTAAAAAACAGAAAGGGTATTAAAATTGACATAATTCAATGACATATGGATCCATGGATCTCGTCTTTGGACACAGAATGAGTTAAACCAAACTTTTACTCTCAACATGCAGAGAAAGGACCTCTGTGCTAATAACTTCTCCACTATACTACTCAATCACTGGTGAGTGAAATCGGAACATTTACTTGCCAGTGGCTAATCATAGACATTTTAAGTCACATAGTGTGAGATTTGGTTGCATATGTAAGTGATTTACTTGCACTATAAAGGGTTGCCACATAGTGTGAATGACTGATCTTGGGATTTAAGAATCGATATTGAGATTGTTAAAACGAAGATCGCGATACATCAGAAAATCGATATTTTTACACAGCCCTATTTACCAGCCTGATACCATGGATGATTTTATAATGAAGAATATACATGACCCACAGTATTTACAGTGTAGTGTTTAATAGTTTTATAAGTAAATCACTTTCAAATATTTTAACAGCTCATATAAACGGAGCCCAAGTCAAATATGACGACACATCAATAACATTAATCCTCATTGAGGTTAACCAGTGTGGTTTGATGTTATTGGCTTATCTCCATATTTGATTTGGACTCTGTATTAGAGTTGATCAATGATTTGGTTTGATTTGAGAGAGAATAATGACTTAAATATCAGTCTGTTCATCACGCAAAGTGATTGTATGCCTTCAGAAGACTTGGACTATTATGAATGTTATGAGTCGCATGAACTACTTCTATGACACATTTCTTTTTCAAGAAATTATAATTTTTTTAAAGTTTTAAAGCGAGGCACTATCCACTGCCATTGTATGGAAATCAGTGATTGCAGCATTCCTTAAAATATATCCTTATGTGTTCCAGAAAAAGTTATGTGGGTTTGGAAACCTGTGAGGATGAGTGAACTATTCCTTTAACTTGTCATTACTGTATGCATTTTGATCTGATTTTCCATGATTTTGATTTATTTTTTTTTGTTTTTGAATGATTTGCTTCTTTACACTATATGCTTCTACATGCTTTTCATTCATAATAAGAGGAGCATTTAACCCCTTTTGTACTACTATGAAATGCTTATGGTGGAGAAAATAAGTAAATGTGATGAGAGGAATGTAAAGTATTGAGCTTAATCTAACAATGGTGGTTAAGTCTTAAATTAATAATTGCAAAGCAGAAACACTCCAAGTTAATGTTCGACATTTATGTGAAATAATTATGCCGATATTATGTAAACACAGCTCATCTTAATAGATCTTATACACATCTGTTCCTAATTTTCATAAGGCCACAGACACTTAATAAACAAGTAAAAAGTATCTTGGGAAATATAATGTGAAATATAGAGGCAAGTTCAATATACATAGACAGAGGGGGCCTGGGTAGCTCAGTGAGTAAAGACGCTGACTACCAAACTGGAGTCGCGAGTTTGAATCCAGGGCATGCTGAGTAACTCCAGCCAGGTCTCCTAAGCAACCAAATTGGCCTGGTTGCTAGGGAGGTTAGAGTCACATGGGGTAACCTCCTTGTGGTCACTATAATGTGGTTCTCGCTCTCGGTGGGACATGTGTTGAGTTGTGCATGGATGCTGCAGAGAATAGCATGAAGCCTCCACTCTGCTCCATGGTAATGCGCTCAACAAGCCATGTGATAAGATGTGCAGATTGATGGTCTCAGATGTGGAGGCAACTGAGATTCGTCCTCCACCACCCAGATTGAGGTGATTCACTACACCACAATGAGGACATAGAGCATTAGAGGGAATTGGGCATTCCAAATTGGGGAGAAAAGGGGAGGAAAAAAAATATATATATATATAGGTGCATCTCAATAAATTAGAATGTTGTGGAAAAGTTCATTTATTTCAGTAATTCAACTCAAATTGTGAAACTCGTGTATTAATAAATTCAATGCACACAGACTGAAGTAGTTTAAGTCTTTGGTTCTTTTAATTGTGATGATTTTGGCTCACATTTAACAAAAACCCACCAATTCACTATCTCAACAAATTAGAATACATCATAAGACCAATAAAAAAACATTTTTAGTGAATTGTTGGCCTTCTGGAAAGTATGTTCATTTACTGTATATGTCCTCAATACTTGGTAGGGGCTCCTTTTGCTTTAATTACTGCCTCAATTCGGCGTGGCATGGAGGTGATCAGTTTGTGGCACTGCTGAGGTGGTATGGAAGCCCAGGTTTCTTTGACAGTGGCCTTCAGCTCATCTGCATTTTTTGGTCTCTTGTTCCTCATTTTCCTCTTGACAATACCCCATAGATTCTCTATGGGGTTCATGTCTGGTGAGTTTGCTGGCCAGTCAAGCACACCAACACCATGGTCATTTAACCAACTTTTGGTGCTTTTGGCAGTGTGGGCAGGTGCCAAATCCTGCTGGAAAATGAAATCAGCATCTTTAAAAAGCTGGTCAGCAGAAGGAAGCATGAAGTGCTTCAAAATTTCTTGGTAAACGGGTGCAGTGACTTTGGTTTTCAAAAAACACAATGGACCAACCCCAGCAGATGACATTGCACCCCAAATCATCACAGACTGTGGAAACTTAACACTGGACTTCAAGCAACTTGGGCTATGAGCTTCTCCACCCTTCCTCCAGACTCTAGGACCTTGGTTTCCAAATGAAATACAAAACTTGCTCTCATCTGAAAAGAGGACTTTGGACCACTGGGCAACAGTCCAGTTCTTCTTCTCCTTAGCCCAGGTAAGACGCCTCTGACATTGTCTGTGGTTCAGCAGTGGCTTAACAAGAGGAATACGACAACTGTAGCCAAATTCCTTGACACGTCTGTGTGTGGTGGCTCTTGATGCCTTGACCCCAGCCTCAGTCCATTCCTTGTGAAGTTCACCCAAATTCTTGAATCGATTTTGCTTGACAATCCTCATAAGGCTGCGGTTCTCTCGGTTGGTTGTGCATCTTTTTCTTCCACACTTTTTCCTTCCACTCAACTTTCTGTTAACATGCTTGGATACAGCACTCTGTGAACAGCCAGCTTCTTTGGCAATGAATGTTTGTAGCTTACCCTCCTTGTGAAGGGTGTCAATGATTGTCTTCTGGACAACTGTCAGATCAGCAGTCTTCCCCATGATTGTGTAGCCTAGTGAACCAAACTGAGAGACCATTTTGAAGGCTCAGGAAACCTTTGCAGGTGTTTTGAGTTGATTAGCTGATTGGCATGTCACCATATTCTAATTTGTTGAGATAGTGAATTGGTGGGTTTTTGTTAAATGTGAGCCAAAATCATCACAATTAAAAGAACCAAAGACTTAAACTACTTCAGTCTGTGTGCATTGAATTTATTTAATACACGAGTTTCACAATTTGAGTTGAATTACTGAAATAAATTAACTTTTCCACAACATTCTAATTTATTGAGATGCACCTGTATATATATAAACATAGACAGAAAAAGAACTGCAAGACTAAAAAGAGCAGTTCAGACTGAAAAAAAAGCAAGACACAGCACAATGAATTGAACAGAACACACGTCTCAAGATGCATTTTTAAAAGTTTAAGTTCGTTTAACTTGACACGGCATCTAAAAAATGCAGGGCTCCTGCACGAGATGCTGAAAAATCAGCAAGACATGGCACAGTGGTCAAAGAAGTCCGTCTAGCGCATCATAGAATAAAAGTGGAAAAACAGCGCAGATAGATGCAAAAACACTTTTGATGTAAGCTGCCCCTTAATTTGCTAATGCAAACATATGCCACTTTGTTTTTGTTTATATTTAACGGAATTATATTTCATTTATTAACAAGGTTTTCACAAAGTAACAGGTTTACATTAGCTATGTATTACATTATTTATGATTTTTGCGAGTTCTAATCCTTGAAAGAAAACTTAAATATTTTTGCTGGCTTCAAACTTAAAAGATTTTGGTATATTTACTCATGTAGTATATGTTGTAGATGGTATTGTTGTATTTTGGTGTACTGATATTTAACAATTGTATTTTGTTAAGCTCGTACAAAATGTTTTCATTTTACAACATTTATGAATTTTAAAACAGCAGTAAGAGGCATCTGGACTGAATCTGAATTATTTTCTGGCCTGAAGCAAAACAAAAGCAAGGGCAGGAAAAATATCTCCAACTCGCTAAAATACAATGACCTCGTATCACTCCATCAATCCCCCTGTTCCGTGTCTATCTCCATCTTATGATTATTCATAATGAACTGCGACCAAATTTTGGAAGAGAGAGAGCAGTTAGTTGGCTGTAAAATTGCATAAGTGGTTTAACACTTCAACAAAGGTGGCTTATTCTGACTCACAGCACGTATGCTAATGCATTCACAGCTGCCGCACTTCTGATAAATTCTATTCACAGAGCGAGTACGCAACGTTTCCCCTATGTTTTAAACAAGGTGTTTGTACAAGTGATGGGGTAGTTAAGAAGAACAAAATCAGCCAAACACTTAAGCCATGGGCTGTCACCAACCCTCCCAGAATGCTGCAAGTAATGGTTGTGATAGCTACAAAGAGATAAGCTGTGTTTTCGCCATGCAAAGCCAGAATTCCATTCCAGCTTGAAAGCTTTGCAATAGTTCAACATTCAAACTTGAATTGTGTTTTGCATTGCCCAAATCTTAGATTGCTTGGAGTGGTGTTTATCTCCTAAAACCATATCCTACATTTTGAAACATAAGCTGAGAACAAATACCTGATTGTTTCTGAACCAAAGCTTCTAACTCCATCTCTTGGTTCATGTCAGAATAGAAGATTAGAGTAAGCTTTCAAGGTGCCATTGTCTTCCCGTACACCGACAATGGTGCAATAAACCATCCACCATGTTTTGTTCATTCTCTGTATGTAAATGCTCTTGTAAAGAAATACTTCAACATGCTTGGAGGAGTGCACATGTGAACATCTTGTCAGCAAGGCGATGGTTGTTTACTAAAGCAGGGCTTTGTTGCGCGTGCCAGCCAGCTGATTCAACACCTCAGGCATGTCTAGCGGCAACATCAGCACAGAGTGGAGCTCTTCACTTTTCAGTGTTTGTTCTTCTGATTCCTTGTCGAGGCAGGCATCCAGGAAAGGGCAGGTCAGTTCTGTGTCATTGTGCACCTTGGTCTTTTTAATGGCCCTGTGTCGTTTTGGTGTTAACCACAGGCAAATGTGAGTGATGCTAAAGGAACCAGGAATTTGCAGTTTATTGTGCTTGTGCCTCACCAAAAGCCGTCCATCAACATGCCATAAGTCTGGCTCATAGAGCTTCGTTTGTTTGGCCTGGGTTGTGGAAATGTGCTGGAATTCTCTTAGGTGGAAAAATAAAGATATTTTTTTCCCTCTTTTCTCTTTGGACGACGCTCTCTGCAACCACTCTAGATTTACACTCAGTTTGTTTAACAAGATCTGTGAAAGAGGTGAAATTTTGTTTAAGAAGATCTGAAAGAGAGAGAGAGGTGAAATTAGGACCCCCTAAGCATAGCAGCAAAGCAGAGTTGCAACTGCATCTGGCTTACTCGAGCATCTGGTTTCATTTGTTACCTTGGAGAAAACAGCATGCTTTTTCAGATAATATGCCAGGTCCAAGGGCTGGTGAGCGATACACTTCTACAGGATTTCATGCAGCCCTTTGAGATGTAGCATCGCTTGTAATGCGCACCTTAATTCCACATCTTTTACAAAACCAAGAGAAATTATTGATTGCATGATAAACTTGTTTTTTTTTTTACGTTTTTGATGTTTAGCTAATTGTTTCCAGGGGTCTTAGGTCCCTTTACATGCATTACCTATGGTACCTTACTTGTGGCTGAGAACAGATATTAATTATTACATGGGGATTCAGTATTTACTTTGAAAAGTTTTGAAAAACAGAATGACCATATTAACCATAGAATGGACCAATTTTGGTACATTTTTACCAAACAAATAAAAATGATGGTCGCTATGTCTCTGCTATCGTTTACAATCAATAAAATGACTTTTTATTCTGATCATGTCACTGCGTTGCAACTCTGCTCTAAAGTGGGGGAGAGATGATGCTGCTGCGATAGGTAAGAGAGAAAAAGCATGAAAGAATCTGGTTCCGAGGTAGAGAAAAATAATTCTGAGCTAACCATGCTTGACTGTTTCCCTAAGTTATGACATCATAGAAATAAATGAATGCATAAGATATTTGGAAATAACATCATTTCATTTTAGCCGAACAGGAAAAAAGAAGCTTGATTTTAAAAGTCTTAAAACTATATTTTATCATCCAAAATAATTTATTTCAGAGTAGCTTAATTTATGCCATCACAAGCTGCTTTTGATGCAATGAACAGAAGTTATAATGAATAAAATTAATAATCAATTCATACATATGACATTTGTAATTAACATTATTTTATTATTTTCATTTTAACATCTAAATTTATTTAATTCAGCATCTTATGTCAATTCGGTCTAGTCGAGGAAAATAAAGTGGTTGGAGCCGCTGCATGATAAGGGATGTCCATCAACTGAACGTGCATCTCATCGCTGCATTGAGTGTTTTTATTGTAAATAGCTTTGTTGAAATGAGAGCGATCTAGTTTTGTTGTTTGAGCTGCTGATGTTTTGAAAGCTTTGAATTCTGACATTATCCAGCCTCTGACGTTAGCGTTTCGTGGTTCAAGGCGAGCAAGCTTTTGACTTTTGCTGGAATAGGGGCATAAGACAATGATTAGGTGGGCTTGAATGACAATGGGTGGCACCGGCCCACCCAGACCCACCCATGGCTATGCTAGTTGTCACCACTCACTTTTTTTATATTTTCTTTGTTCCATAAAATGAAAGTGAATGGTGACTGAGTCTAACATTCTGCCTAAGAACCCCTTTGGTGTTCCACAGAAGAAAGCCTACAGATTTGAAACAACATATGGGTGACAAAATGATGCCTGAATTTACATATTTGGGGGATCTATCCCTTTAAGTCATGTGGTCAATGGGTGAGACTTCCAGACTAAAAGTCTGCATGGGGTTCTCTGACCTTTCAGGGTCCTCTGCCGTGGTGCTGGATGTAAGCTGGAGTTGTGTGATGCAGAGGTATCAATAATAGAAAAAAGGGGCCTCCCTGCTGTAGGGCTGCTATGTGGGTCAGTGTAGGCTCTCTACGGACAGGGGGAGATTGATGAGGAGCACCAGGGAGAGCGCCCGAGCACCAGCCCCAGTGTCACACATTCACAGCCAGACTCCCTGCACGCTTTCCCCCAGCTCCCCTCTAGCACCACACAGCCTGATGCTCTTTAAACGACCTTCAAATTACCCTTGTTTTACTGGGCCTGAAATACCTGCAGGGCCTTCCTAGAGAGCCACTTTTTGGTCCTTTTGTCGGTTTGTTCCTTTGTGCCATTCTGTCTTACTGTCCATTGGCTTTCTGCTCTCTGTTTTGTAAAGAGGCTGACTGGGAGGAGGTTATGTTAAAGATCTGATACTAAATTATGGCGTATTTACACAGTCACTTCATGAATCTTGATTGATCACATTGCTTTCCGAATGTTGTTTGCACATACCAAAAATGTGTCTCCTCAAAACAGATATAAATATGATCTACTATTCCTGTGCTATCCACAGTTTTCTCTGACCAACCACAAGGCACCGTCCTGATGATTTTATTGCCTTTGCTAAGATTTGCCTTTGCAAACAGTGTGGGCATTTAAGAACAAAATGTATAAGCTTGATCTTTTGTCAAGACTGTAACTGGTACACTGACACATGGACCTTTATGTCCGTGTTGCAGGCTATGTTAGTCCACTGTCCAGGTCAGTGCATATACAGGGTATACTGTAAGCAAAGTCCCTTTCAAGGCATGTCAGTCCACTTGGCGTCCATCTTTGGAACGCTCTCGTGCAGCTATTTTCTATGGATACAAGTGGCATAAAAGGACAGCTCCCATCTACTTGAATGGGGAAAGAATGAAATCTCTAAAACAGTTGGTCAAAATTACAATAAAAAAACATGTTTTAAATCAGCAGTTAAATCTGACAACAATGGTATCATAAATTGACTTTTGCTCAGATCACACTAAAAACGCTATTGTTAAGGCTGGTCCAGCTAAAGCCAAGCGTCATTACACGACTTGAAGTCGGCACCCTGCGACTCACAGTCTTGTTTTTCGTTGTGCTGGTGCACACACTACAAGACTGTAGTGTATCATCTACACAAACTTTCATCCATGACTGAGGCCATGTATACACTGGTATTAAGATGTGTTTTGGTTGATCCGATAACAATGTACAAGCGAGACACATCATCGTTACACTTTGTCATCTCTTTTGGCCACTTGTGTTTGGATTTTGAGGAGAGAGCCTCTGATTTCATGAGGACATACATCAATCATTACGTTTGTGTTTTACTAAATGATAACAAAGAACAAAAAAGTAAAAGACAAGAAAGAAAGCACAGTTTCTCTTAATTTTTCACAACATGACATTTAGAGCAGAATTCTGAGTCATTTTAATACATTTTAATGTGCCTGCTGCTCATATACAGGTGCATCTCAATAAATTAGAATGTCATGGAAAAGTTCATTTATTTCAGTAATTCAACTCAAATTGTGAAACTCGTGTATTAAATAAATTCAATGCACACAGACTGAAGTAGTTTAAGTCTTTGGTTCTTTTAATTGTGATGATTTTGGCTCACATTTAACAAAAACCCACCAATTCACTATCTCAAAAAATTAGAATATGGTGACATGCCAATCAGCTAATCAACTCAAAACACCTGCAAAGTTTTCCTGAGCCTTCAAAATGGCCTCTCAGTTTGGTTCACTAGGCTACACAATCATGGGGAAGACTGCTGATCTGACAGTTGTCCAGAAGACAATCATTGACACCCTTCACAAGGAGGGTAAGCCACAAACATTCATTGCCAAAGAAGCTGGCTGTTCACAGAGTGCTGTATCCAAGCATGTTAACAGAAAGTTGAGTGGAAGGAAAAAGTGTGGAAGAAAAAGATGCACAACCAACCGAGAGAACCGCAGCCTTATGATTGTCAAGCAAAATTGATTCAAGAATTTGGGTGAACTTCACAAGGAATGGACTGAGGCTGGGGTCAAGGCATCAAGAGCCACCACACACAGACGTGTCAAGGAATTTGGCTACAGTTGTCGTATTCCTCTTGTTAAGCCACTCCTGAACCACAGACAACGTCAGAGGCGTCTTACCTGGGCTAAGGAGAAGAAGAACTGGACTGTTGCCCAGTGGTCCAAAGTCCTCTTTTCAGATGAGAGCAAGTTTTGTATTTCATTTGGAAACCAAGGTCCTAGAGTCTGGAGGAAGGGTGGAGAAGATCATAGCCCAAGTTGCTTGAAGTCCAGTGTTAAGTTTCCACAGTCTGTGATGATTTGGGGTGCAATGTCATCTACTGGTGTTGGTCCATTGTGTTTTTTGAAAACCAAAGTCACTGCACCCGTTTACCAAGACATTTTGGAGCACTTCATGCTTCCTTCTGCTGACCAGCTTTTTAAAGATGCTGATTTCATTTTCCAGCAGGATTTGGCACCTGCCCACACTGCCAAAAGCACCAAAAGTTGGTTAAATGACCATGGTGTTGGTGTGCTTGACTGGCCAGCAAACTCACCAGACCTGAACCCCATAGAGAATCTATGGGGTATTGTCAAGAGGAAAATGAGAAACAAGAGACCAAAAAATGCAGATGAGCTGAAGGCCACTGTCAAAGAAACCTGGGCATCCATACCACCTCAGTAGTGCCACAAAATGATCACCTCCATGCCATGCCGAGTTGAGGCAGTAATTAAAGCAAAAGGAGCCCCTACCAAGTATTGAGTACATGTACAGTAAATGAACATACTTTCCAGAAGGCCAACAATTCACTAAAAATGTTTTTTTTATTGGTCTTATGATGTATTCTAATTTTTTGAGATAGTGAATTGGTGGGTTTTTGTTAAATGTGAGCCAAAATCATCACAATTAAAAGAACCAAAGACTTAAACTACTTCAGTCTGTGTGCATTGAATTTATTTAATACACGAGTTTCACAATTTGAGTTGAATTACTGAAATAAATGAACTTTTCTACGACATTCTAATTTATTGAGATGCACCTGTATGTGTCCCTATTGTGCATGTTCATGCATTCGCTTTTTTAAATTTTCTGATCGTCAAACGGATCGCCCAAAATGCATCTTAAAATTAAGTTAATGAAATGTTTTCACAACCTTGTGCAGTTTATTCTTGATAACATGTCAACAAATGAAAAAGAACGGCTCTCGTCCGCACCCATTTTTACGCTTATTTGTGCTAATTTGCAAAGGAAGACAGACAGCTAATTATTTATTATTTTCTAATTATTTTTTGTCTCCTGCTACCTAAACCTTGCTCTCCTCTTTTAACAAACATGAAAGAACGGCTTGCACCCATTTAGCTATTTGCAAAAGGAAACATTTAAGAAAAACAACTGAAAATAATAAAGTCAGTGAGTTGGGAGATGTGGGTGAAATTGTATTTTATTTTTTAATAATTTTATTGTCTTCTGCTCCCTGCCCTCCTTTTGCGCTCTTTCTCTATATTTCATTGGCTGTAGCTCTCGCTCGTCGGGACAGTGCGCACACAAGACAACAAGACATTTAGATATCAAGCTGTTTTGAAAACTGTTGTAGCGTCTGGGACTACTCTCGGCATGTCGCAGGAATGCGCACCCAAGAAGACCATTGTCATGAGATCTGAGACTCCTCCTCACAGACCAGTCACCGTCTGGTGTAGTGTACACTAGGCTTAAGGCACATGCGCGTTTTCAAGTTGACTGACAGGCGATGTCGGTACCTACAGTTAAAGACAATTGACTCTTTTACCTGAAAGGCGGGACTTCCTTTTTCTACATCCGCCATGTTGGGCGTTCCAATTTCTCCCATTCATTGATACAAGTGGTCCATCTTGGGCTAAACAGTCTTTTGTATAATGCAACTTTTTTAACATATGACTCAAAGCAGTGTTTTCCCTCAATAAGACCACAATAGGTCCCTCCCTCTGTTTGTCCCAGTATTCCCACACATTCCAGAGAAATGACTGAAACCCAGTTAAATTTGAACTCCGGTATCTGTGCATTTTATTAATCAGCCCAGTAAACTTCACAGCTTCATCAATCAGGCAATACAGACTAAAAAATTGGATTCTCCATGGAAACAGTGAGGGCTGTTTGCTTTTTAAAAAATGTCTTGTTATTCACTTCAGCTCTCAGTAGTAAAGTACCTTTATGCCATCACTGTAATATTACCTCGGGTCTTCTAGCACATCTAAGGTGGTAATCATTGTCTTTGCTGAAGCGTACCTCACAGTTTTTGGATGGATAATTGTGTGTGAAACCACTGAGAAGCTCCTCTCCTCACCCACTGTTAGCTTCAACAAAAACACCCTAAAATGTAACTTATTTCTCCATCTCCAGAGGTGTTTTGATAAGGCAGATGTTTTTTCTGTCAGGATGAATATTATGGTAGAGGCCTATTGGAGGGAGAAATTAGGATTCAACGCCCTCTGTGTGCCAAGCTTGCTTTCAAGGTTTCTCTGCTGCCTGAGTCTACGGCAGACATTTGGAGCTAATTCTCCGGCTATTGAGATGGAAAAATCAGAAGCAAGCTATCGTTACTCTCCATCAAGAAAAGGGAAAGTGAAAACAATCAGAAGAGGAAATCGAGCTGTTGAAAAACATAAGTCATCATGTAGCAGAGGAGTGAGAGGAATGTTGTGAAAAGAGCCAAGCAGAGGCAGTCTGTAGGGAAACTGGGCTTGTCTCTCCAGAAGGGCAAACCTGGTCTGATTGATTAGAACGTCTTTTGAAAAAGGCTTAATGCCCTCCATTAATGTCTTCCTGAGGCATCTTACAAATGCTCTCTTGATTTTTGAGAAGCTTTCCATATGAAATAATGATAACAGTAGTTTAGGGTTGGTTAGTGATTTTCATGACTAAAATACTTTTGACAGTATTTTCTGTACTGCTGTTCAGCAGTGCTGTAAAATCCACTCCAAATCTGCCTTCTTTTTTTAATTGTATTTTTATATTTTTGTTTGTATTTAAATTGTATTACATTTATTTCAGATTTTTTATATATATATATATATATCTGTTCTGTTAATATCTGAAGTATTCTCATTATTTGGCAACAGCCTGCTTTGGCCAAGAAATGTAATAAAAATTGCATTTTTATTTTCAAATATTTCCTCAAAAATAAAGTGGGGTCGGACTATATGAGTGTTTGAACAACTGCAGGCAAGGGGCATATTCAGTAAACTGTTTTGAAAACAAAGTTACATTTTTCAGTTCTGTTTGGTGGCACTAGTGTTGCAGAAATTACATACTTCAGCTTTAAGGGGAATAAGAATTGGAACCAGAATTGTTAAAGGCACAATAGACCTTATTCACAGTAGCGCTGTCTTTAATTTTTGACGGGAATAATAACAAGGCTGTGAGGAATAGACTTGCAGTATCTTCAATGGGTTGTACTGTTGTTTAAAGTGTATTGGATTGTTCCACTCACGAAACATATAAATAAAATAAAAAAATTCAAGAAATTTCAGTTGTCAAAAAACATGAGACTCCAAAACATTCCTTTTGAAAATAGAATAGAATAGAAGAATGGGGAGCCCTGCAGCAGATGGCATGGCCCCTACAGAGCCCCTCACTGAACATCGAGTCTAATTAAAATCATGTTATTAAAATCACGTTATGTCATAGTGAGATTATTTAACCGCAAAAGCTGCAATTTACTGAGATAAATATATTGATTGCATGTGCTGCGCGCTTCAAATAAGAGCACTCGTGAATGTGTGGAGCCAGTGTTGTGCTGATGTAAAGACACAAAGTGCTTATACCTTTTAGAGATCCTTGGCTCATACACGGAAAACACCATCATGAGCATGGCAGCAGGCAGAGCGCTAATTCATTTTGTAGCATGAGACAAAAACAGACTACATATTTATTTAATTAAATAGCAGCCTGGGGGCTTGGGTAGCTCAGCGCGTATTGACGCTGACTACCTCCCTTGGAGTTGCAAGTTCGAATCCACGGTGTGCTGAGTGACTCCAGCCAGGTCTCCTAAGCAATCAAATTGGCCCAGCTGCTAGGGAGGGTAAAGTCACATGGGGTAACCTCCTCATGGTCGTGATTAAGTGGTTCTTGCTCTCAATGGGGCGTGTGGTAAGTTGTGCGTGGATCGTGGAGAGTAGCATGAGCCTCCACATGTTGTGAGTCTCTGCGGTGTCATGCACAGCAAACCATGTGATAAAATGGATTGACGGTCTCAGAAGCGGAGGCAACTGCGACTTGTCCTCCGCAACCTGGATTGAGGTGAGTAACCGCGCCACCACTAGGACCTACTAAGTAGATGGAATTGGGCATTCCAAATTGGGAAAAAAGAGGATAAAAAATGTGTTTTTAATTAAATAGCAGCCTTTTGCAGTTTAGTTGTCACTTTGAGTCACGTAGCAACTGGCTTTTCTGGACTGAGAACCTACCATCATAGCAACACAGAAACACTTCAAAATAAATGCTCCGCCAAAATAAAAGTTCAATTTCAATGGAAAAAAGCACAACAAAAATAGATGACTACTGTAAAGTCAATAAATCAATAGTAATTGTATTGTATTTAAGCAATATCTCATATATGTTCTGTAATGCAGCACTTTATTTGACAAAATATAAATCCAATGTTGTATTTTGGATTGTGCTGTGAGGTTCTGTATAAAAGCACTTACTTCAATAAAAATTATACAATATTATGTTGAAAATGAATTATTATATTTATTTTTGATTAAAGTTTTAATGAATGCATTTATTTTAACACTATTTTGATGATAAAATTGAAATAAACTGTTGGTATGGAATTTCAGAAAAAATAAAACAAAAAACAGGTATCAGACTCAGTATCGGCAAGTACCAAAAAGGAAGTATCGGTACTCGTACTCGTTCTAAAAACAAAAATGATATCGGGACATCCCTGATATACAGGGTTTAAAATTACCTTTTTATTTTTAATTTTAGTTTTAATTTGTTTTTTTTTGTTTTTTTCAGCCTATTTGGCTACACATTTTTTAAGTTACCAGCCATTCAGAAGATATCCTAGCCAACCAAAATCTCACAGCATAGATTTAAGTATATTTATTATTAAATCTGTATTTTATATTATTCAAAAGTGACAGGCACCCTGTTTCCCCTCCCGTCCTCTTTCATCCTTCTTCCTACTATGGTTAGGGTTAGGGGTGGGGGTGGTTTCAAACCCTTAATGCAGTATATTATATATTATATTATATATAACATCAAATCTCCTTGTGATCACGAAATTCTTTAAAATATATCCTTTTGAAAAAGAAAGTCATATGGGTTTGGAACAACATGAGGATGAGTAAATAACCAGAATTACATTTTGGGTGAACATTTATTAAATTCTTTACTATTCCCATCCCTACAGTACAAGCAACACTACTAGTAATACTAATTACTATACAGTAGTAAAATTGATGATTATGGAAAGTTATTTCCTGACTTGGAAGGAATACACCTAAAGGAAATGATAAAAATGTATCCTGTAAGTCAAGTATTTATGAGCTTTGCACAAAATTGGCAAATCTTAATCATTCTGCTTCCAATTCACACCATTTCCCTCTCAGTCTGCTCAAGGTGTAAATGTATTCAACTCTCTTCCCCTTCGAAACATGTGCATGGATGCCCTTTGCCTATATGAAGATGTATGTCACATGTAGTTCTGGTTACACCGAGGAGCTCGTAGCCTTAGATGATCTTATTGTAAGCTAAGCTGACGTTAACACATGTGACATAAGCCTCCAGTGTACGGACCTCTACAGGGTCGTGTCCAAATCCTGACTTCAAGCAGCTTCACTCCACCCAGGGACGTAACTGTTTGCAGTTCTGATCTCATCTTTACAGCGTATCTGCTTCTTAAGACCTATTGATAAAGATGAGACCCTATTGATTTAGACAGCGCTCACTTATTTAAACGCCCACCTTTACCCGCTCTCATTATAATACAAGAGCATTATAGTTATGTGCTCAAAAGGTTATGATTTATTGGCTCTTTCACACTTGATTAAGTTTTTTCTTTGAGTTTTGTGTTTAATCTGTTCAAACTTTCTTGATTACTGTACAGTACTGCTCCAGGCTGACTATCTGTGTGCTAGACTATCTTTGTCATCCTGGGAAAACATTTCTGCTTTTTAAGAACCCACAACTACTTTTCCCATTAGGCTAAGTGGGATTTTCAGGTTTTGAAATTACAGTGAAACCTGAGGTACATCTGAGCAGTTATTTGAGAATGGAAAATAACTTTCTTTTCACCGACAGTTGCTTTTCACAGGCTGTTTGCGTGGTACCATGCACTTCCAAAGCGAACACGCTCACATAATCATGACTTTCTATTCAGATGGTTCTTTGATTCCAAGAGTTGGCTCACTGTGGAAAATCTATTTACTCTGAACGTCTCTTCTGTGCATAAGGGTTAGGAGATTTTTGGTCTACAGTACAACATTTTCCTCTTCTGTTCTCAAGGGGAGGTGTGTGTGTGTGTGTGTGTGTGTGTGTGTGTGTGTGTGTGTATGTGTGTGTGTGTGTGTGTGTGTGTGTGTGTGTGTTTGGCTTGTTAAATGGGTTGCTTCCACATTGTACTGTAAATCCACACTCATTCCTTTTGAAGCAACTTCAAACAAAAGCACGAGTCGACTACAGTGAGTTTTTTGTTCTGTGCCAGCCATGTGGATGGCATATGCTAATGGTATGAGTTGAAGAAGTAGTGTTTTGTAAGAATGAATCCAGTAGCTGCTAGTCATAGCCCAGGGGCATGGAGGTCTTTGAGTGGCATGTGATGACTGCAGAAAAAAAAGGGAAAATGGACATTCTTGTGAGTGGTGGTTTTAACAGACGCCAAATAAAATGCAAAAAGGCAGTCCTCTGAGATGGACAGCTTCTGTCTGGTATACAGTAATCATAAAAAAGCCTCTTCCTGTCCAGATGTGAAAGTTGTTTTGCAGAGTAACAAAAGGATGGGACCCTTTAGGTTTTGACTGTGAAAAATTAGGTCTCTTCACCACACAAAGTGAGTGCTAAGGACACCTTGCTTATTCCAGTTTATTCCAGTGACATAAAGTCAGATCATTAATTTTTTCTGTGTTCTTATTATTTTCAGGTTGCAGGATAAGTTTCGTGAGGAGAGGGATCACATTACATGCAAATGGTGATTAACCTAAACTAAAAGGAACACAAACTCCAAAGTGTTAGAATAAACTGCTAAAGTGTTTGTATTCATCCAATTTTAAGGAATAGAATAGTGTGTTTTGTACCTGTCACTGCCTGTGGAACTTGCATGAAGCCCAACGAATGTCTTGTTTCAAAAAATGGGTGAGTATTTTGCTACAGTATTTTATGTTGCTTCAAAAACCTTAACATTGCCAAAGATTATGTGGTTAAATATGTTTGTAGTTTCTCTTGCAAAGCTATCATATGTCTTCAGAAGACTTGGAATATAGCATCGTATTTGCACTATGCAACAACTCGAGTTGCATAGATTACTTTTAGTGTGCGTTTTATTTTTCGTTTTGAAGCTTGAGAACCATTGTTCACTATTTCATTGTATGGAAAAAAGCAAAATGAACATTTTTCAAAACATATTTTTTTATGTTCCACAAAAGAAAGACAGGGTTGAAAATGAGTAAATGGTGACAGAATTTAATTGGTAACACTTAATAAGGTTGTATTTTTTAAAATTAATTAATGCATTCGGTATCATGAATTAACAATGAACAATATTTTTAACTGCCATTATTCATCTTGGTAAATGATGATTTACTATAAAGCTGCTTTGAAACAATGTGTATTATGAAAAGAACAATACAAATAAAAATGTCTTGAAATGACTATTATATATGTTGAGATTAACTAGGGGTGAGTAAAAATATTGATTTTCTGATGCATCATGATGATTTTGAACTACCTCGATAGCGATTCTATAATCCCAAAATCGATCTCTTAATCTGTGCGCAACCCTCCACTACAATGAGAGAAAATCGCATTTGCAACCAAATTTCACGCTATGCGAGTAAAATGTATATATTTTGCAACTGGCTGGTAAATGTTTAGATTTCACTCACCAGTGATTGTGTAGTATAGTGCTGGAATATTCATCAGCAAGATCCTTTCACTGCGCTTTGAGAGTAAAAGTTGTTCTGTGTAATGCATGTCCAAAGACAAGATCCATGCGACCCATTTGTCAATGAATACTGTCTCTTTAAATACCTTTCTGTTCTCTAAAGTCAGCTGTTGATCAAAAACAACAAACAAATAAACATTTAATTCTAATCATGCATGACACAGATGAGATAAACCATTATAGTCTTTCTTGTTATTATGCGCTCATCTACAGACACTCTTTACAGAAATGGTGTCAGTACCAGTTTTAGCATGTGTTCAATAAATCAATGTAAATACATGTAAATAGTACAAATTATGCAATTAAACAATAAACATGTAACAAAAATTATATATATATATATATATATATATATATATATACACAGTAATATCTTATTTATTGATTAAATACAAAGGTTTGTTAATTTTAAAAAAGTCAATATGTGACCAAAAGGATAAAAAACTAATGATGATGATTATTTCTCTTTGAGTTTTCTGATTAACTGGTTAAATGTAAATAGCAATTATACTGCCCTTCAAAGGCAAAAGGCAAAATTTGTGCCTTTTGTAAAGAGTTATGACTGAAATCAGGTCTTTAAGACTATAAGCTGTCCTGTGACAGACGAGTTTGGCTCATATGCTAAGATTCAGAGACAGCTTGATGTGAAAATGCAGTAACTACAAAATCCACATCAAAATAATTAGATGGATGGATGGATGGAAAGTAATGCCATGTCAGCACCAAAGGTTATTTTCATGGCAAAAACAGAGTAGTTTAAAGCGTAATTACAAAAAACAACAAAATATGTAAATAAAAGATGTAAATAAAAGAGATGTAAGATGCGAGGTAAAGAAATACCATTGGCACCAACAGTACCATCAGCTAATATTGGCGGGTATGGTGCTTTACAATTCAGGTCTAATATTTTGCGAACACCCGCAGCATGATTTTGGGGAACTGAGGTGGAGGGAGAGGGAGATATTTGATGAGCGGGAAGAGGGAAGAGCCTGTGGTACATTAACATAAACCACATAGTCACTGCTAGAGACACTACCAGGCTTCTTTACTGGCACTAGAAACCTATGCATTGCACAAAAATATCTCATATTACCGTTCTTGCTCGCATGACGTCTCTGACTCTCTGGTTTGCAGCAGCTTCTTGAGTGTTTCGTTGCTTTCATCCAATGAATAAATTAGAAAAACACTACAAATTTCTGGTGCTATTTTGTGATTGGTTGGGGCGGTCTACAGCCCACCCTCAGTGCGTGCAACACATAGCCCAACTGTATTTCTTTTAACCAATGCACAAATCGTAAAAATATTTCAAATATTTTATTTAACGTTGTGTTTGCCAATCGTTTGATTGGGTGGGCAAGATTGACATTTGAGTGGGCTCAGCCCACCCCTGCCCATGCCTGCATCTGGCCCTGGTACGATTTAGGGGAGCTGTGCTCCTTTGCCATGACACTAAATCTGACAACCAAGTGATAATAGTCCAAAATGTCCCTATTATGGCCTTTAATTTTTATCCTCCTTAGATTTTATGTAACACCAGAGGCAATGAAGCATCTAATTGCCTTACCTTCACCTCATGAGAAATGGCTTGACTTGAATACACAGTTTCACGGCACCCTCCCCTCTTATTGCCTGTCCACCAAAGCATATAGTTTTCTCAGATCCTGGATGAACCGCTGCCTCCCTGAGCTGGGATAATTGACTGTGTGGCTTAACAGCTTAATGTAGAGTGGGGACATTGAAGGCAGTTACTCATGTGAAACTCGGGGAGCTTTGCCCTGTAGTGTGCTACAGGTCATCCTAGTTTGTGCAGCTGAAAAGGGTGGGTTGAGGGAAAGATATGGAGAGGCGAGGGGGTGAGGTGTGCTTACTGTAGATCGGGAGGGTAAGATTTCAGAGTAAGATTGCTTTATTCTCTCCCAGGGGTCTTTGCCTGTGGGATGCTAATGAGTCTGATATGCTAATAGGGGTGGAGCTTTTGAGCAGTCTCCCCCAACAGCTCACTTTGCCTCCATCTTCCCGTCCTTGTCAACCATCCCTACATCCCTGTACTTCAAAGGCGTTCCTACCCATACTTTTTCTTCACCTTTGCATTACGCTAACACTAATTCTCAAGTGAAATGGGACGCCTCGTCAACAAATAAAGAGTCAGCAGTTTACTGTTTGACATTTATCGTAGGATTAGTGAATTTCACACCTCCTGAGGTGTGAGGTATTGCGCTTCACTGTACACGCGGCGAGTGCTTGAGAGTGGCATCAAGGAGAACATCATTAATGGACACCTGGAGATGAACAGCTTGTGGTTGCTGGTTGGTGTGACCCCGAGCAGGGTGCAGGCTGGCTCGGAGAATCAAATGAGGTGACTGATGTAGGGGGATAATTTGTCAGATCTGGGGCACTCCCAAGAGCTGCAGTTTGTCTCTGTTGACAACTGCGCTCACCTGAAGGGCTACTCATCCTGTGTATGCCGTAATGTGATCGCACAGTAAAGAAGACTGATGTCCTCTGCCGTGTCTACCCCACTGTCCTCTAGAGCGTCCTCTTCTTTTTTTTTTTTTGTCTTTCATCACTTTCACTGATAGGGATTCTCTCTTCGTTTGTGTCCTCTCTTGTCCCTTTTTTGCTTTTCCACCTTTTCTCACAAAATTTTCCACATTAATTCCATGTGGATTCTGGACAGGGATGTACTGGATTGGTATTGGCTCCGATACTGACCTTTATAAATGGATTGGATATCGGAAAGACAAGACTGATCCAAATCTGATACTGCGTAATAGACATGGCCGCAACTGTCAAGCTCTACAAATGACTTAAAAGAACCATAAAACCATTAAAGTAGTCAGTATGACTTGTGCATCATATTCCAAGTCCCTGAAGCCAAATGACAGCTTTGTAAATCACAAAGGGTTGCAATTTAATTCAATAAATATATTGTCTAGTATGTCTACACATGCTCCATTTCAAAGTCAGTGAGCGCTCTGTTGTGTCAGGCACTAATAGCATGCACTTAATCTCGGGAGACACACCAAATTCAGTTCGCTTATAACATGCACTATTGTTATTATTATTATTATTTATTTTTATGTATTTTTTTATGTAGAATTGTTTTCTTTTCCACTGTAGATTTTCAGGAATAGGTATTAGGTACCAAAATTAGTATCCCGAGAATTAGGTACTGTTAATTTTGCAGCTGCATTGTCCAGTTGACTAGTTAACAGTATAAATAGGATATGCATTTTCTATGTCATTGTTTTTCTGTTTTTTTTTATTTTATATTGAAATGTGTAATTAGAGGTTTGTGTTTCTTTTATATAAAACAGTGAGGTATATTTTAAATTGGTAAAGAAAAGAAAAACACTGGTATCAGGTCGGTAGTGGTCAATAGTATCGGCTGATACCAAGATTAGAGACCACAAGAGAAAAGTTGTATCTATTCATCCTTATTCCTGGAGTGTTTCTTTGATATGCATACATTTGTGAGGGATCTTAAAATTTTTGCTTTCATTTTAAGCCAAAATATGTACGCACATGTCCACAAACTTTGTATCGCTGTTCACCATTCTAAAATCCATTTCACTCCTTTAACGGATTCCAAACCGGATATGAGAACCATCTCTATACTAATAGCTAATGGCCAATGGATTGAACCTTGAATGCTGCACAATCAACGTTCAGTGGCTGGGGAACAAAGTGAATGAGAGATGATATGAAGGACACATGGATCCAACAGGATGCATATGGAACAGGACTGTAGAAAGGGTACATGTGTTTTGGCTCAGGCACACATCCTTTGGAACTGAAAGATGATCATATGTGTACCACTCATAACAACAATGGAATGATGTAAACCATTGAGGCTAGGCCTCAGAACGATGACTATTATAGCAAGTTACCATTTTGTGCAATATGCTCTTTGACCTTCCTTTTATGTTCTCTCACTAGTAAGTTCCCCATTAAGCAGTGTGTTCATACAGTCAGGACATATTATTTATATCACATGTGGGAATCAAGCACAAAGGTTGTTTTATTTAAGAGAATGAGGAATGAGCCTTAAATGCACCATCACTGCACATATTGGGATTCACACAGGGAATACTGCTCTTGGTGTAATGTTTATTGTCCCTTCAGGCAACCATCTTAACAGGATAAAATGGCGTGAAATGAAAACTCCAGGCGGACTGAGTTTTTTAACACATGTTGCCTCAATATGGGTTTTGCAGGTGGCAGATAGTAGATCTTTGGCCACAGTGCTGGTACAATGGTCTTCTGTAGCCTTGCCAACCACAAGGAGCTCGTTACAGTGGAACATCTATCTCATCTTCTATTGGAGGAAGATTGTCTGGGAACACATTGGAACAGATTCTCTCTTTTTTTATACTGTCTGGTTCTGTGCAAATGACCAATAAAATTGCTTTGCATTGGATTACAACATTTGGGTCTTCTGGTACTTGGTGTTTATCCAGAAAATGTGGTCCCCCATCTTCTACTTATTCCCTCTAGGAGTGTTGTATGTCATTTTGCCCCTGCTTTTTTCTATAGAAGGTATCATCGTCCTATATAACATCTCTTGAAACATTTTCTTTCAAAATATTGACTCTGGATCATATGTATGTCTGTTATATATGTTGAGACACTCTCAATAACACCATTGTTGTCCATAGCTGTCATCAGATGGCTGCTAAAGCTTCTTTAGGGTCTGCTGGGAATGGGATAGCCATGTTTACCACCCTCTACCTCAGGCTCTTCCCCACTGAGAGCTGCATGCCCAACCAGGGTGCAGCACACTGAATCCCCCCTGATTCAGGAGCTCACATAAACAACCTGCGGGCAGCACCTCCTCTCCCCAGACTGTCACCTGCTACTCCATTCTTACACTGGCCTGCTCCCCAAAAGAGCACTTACAAATCAGTGGCAGCTGGTGCTTTTCAAAAGTGGGGAAGCACTGATTGCATGGTTTTTGGTGTTTGCAATGTTGCTCCCAAAAACTGCTCAAACTACTACTCAAATAGTGAAATGTCTTAATGAAAATAATTAACTAAGTTCAGATTTGTTTTTGCAACAAAATAGAACATACACTGTATGAAAGCTGAAATAAATAGGTTACATCAGATTGCTAATAACCAGATTAATAATCAGATTATGTAACCAGATTACTTCAATGATTACTAAATCGAAAAAGCAATCACATTTTAAATTACTTTCTTTTACGCTCAAGAAATTCTAAATAATGTCTTTAATGAATTCATATTTCAAAGAGTTTATACATAAAAAAATTATTTTAGAAATATATGTAACCCAAGTAATGTACTTACCAAGTAATTGCCTTAATTGAAAGTAACTAGTCTGATTATAAGAATTTAAACACTTGAATACACTTTTTTTTAATTAAAATTAAAATTAGATTACTTTTATCAGATTACACCCAACATTGTATTTTATAGTTTTATTCGCTAAATTATTGAAATGCACCAAGAGTGAAATGTAATTTATATACTGTAGATTATTTATACTGCACATACTGTGTATTAAACTTGTGATTGCTGCATTTCTTATAAAGCTTTATGGGAAGCCTTGCTTCCTGTGTAGTCTTAAACAAATATTTTGGGTTCAATATCATTTAAGATCACCATCAACAGCATTTGTGGCATTTTTCTTAAAAATAAAATAAAAAAAAAGCATAAATCTGGTTTCCAGTGAGGCACTTACAATGGAAGCGAATGGGTCCAATCAGTAAATGTTAAAATACTCACTGTTTCAAAAGTTACGCAACAAGACATGCATGTTAACATGATTTTAATGTGATAAAATCACCCGCTAATCTTTTCTGTATAAAGTTAAATCCAATTTTACAACTTCATTGCCATGACGACGTAACACCTTAAACCCTTAAATAATGATTTAACCAACATTACAGCTCAAATAATATACAAGTTTTAACTGAAGAATTAATGATAATTATACATTTCACATTTTTTGCCATTAAACCCTCCAAAAATTGGCCCCATTCACATACATTCACATACATTGTAAGCTCCATTGTAATCTACATTTTTGCTTTTTTAAAGAAATGGAGGGACAAGTAAAAATTATATTTTGTGGTAATCAGCATTATGCCACAAATGCTGTCGATAGAGCTTAACATGTATTGAATATTCCTTTAAAGCAATCACCGCTCCGCTGCTCCTGAGTTGGCGAAATCATATGAAATTCATTCGTATGAATTTGTAAGAATTCTAGACTTGGAAATACCCAGTTGTTTAATGCTTATTAATTTTATTCCCTAACCCAAACCCCATATCTTAACCATAGAGTAGAGTCTGTAAGGATGATTTAAAACATAAAGAGTATATTTTGTATGTTGGAAGAAAGTAGCTAATTGTCTCACTTAAGAAGGAGATGAGGAAGAGTCACCTGATTGGCTGATACAAAAAATCTTACGAATTTGTACAACCCAACTCGTACGATTTCATACGATATAGCCAACTCGTACGAATCTGTACGATATCTCCTAGAGAGTGTGTTGGTTAGACGGCAACCTTACCTTTAAACTTTAGTGGAAACTTTTTTTCTTCAGAGTTACATAATAACCATACAGTTATTGCTTTTCTGCTCTGTCGCAGAGCAAGCATGAGGAGGTCTGGTTATTCAGGAGATTACATGCCTCATTGCTCCTGTCTTCCATCACACACTGAACTTAGTGGCTGCATATGCATGGAGTTGCACTGTGTTTACCACAACCACAGGGCCTCTCTCTGTTACAGAGGAACTCTGTGTTGACAGGCATTTGAGTCCCTGACTTTGAGGCTCATTACGCCATCTCTTCTTCCTTCTCCACCCACCTGCTTCTTAACACCAGTCCTTGATTTAGCGTGCCCATCATGGTGGCTGTCAGTGGCAGATGAGAGCTAATTGAAAGAGAAGGCTGCTCCTCACTGATCTAGACTGAGAGCACCACCTTGCCAGAGGTGACTGTGCCACCCCATGCTGGCAGTTTTCACAGTGAAAGAAAAGTGTGCGGTGGTGAAAAAGGCAGGCTCCGAATACTTGGGCTGCCTGCCAAAGCAAACGGATGAGTTTATTAGAAAAAAAAGTTTAGATCAGCATACGATGTAGGACTGACCCTTGTCATCATGGATTCAAAGATCAAAACAGTGAGACACGGCTTAGGAACGGAGGAACCAGCACAACTCACAATCAAGATAATTTCACATGCTGAGCCTGTCAGGTTTGATGTAATGAGCTCTGATTTTGTCATCTAGTGCTGTGCAGATAGGTTAACCATTTTCATTAACACAACCTCCTCGGAGAGACCTCTTACTCTTCAGAGCTGTCACTGGTGTGTTGACTTGGCGAACACTCAGACTTCAGCGCCCCTCAGATGTGTTAGTCTAGTGCCAGGAAAGACTGAATCGATGCACACAGACAGGCAAGGGCCCCTGAGTGGACAGCTATGATTACTGCTGACAATAATTTATGGGCCTGGCTGATTGAAAACATGAGAGATGTACTGAAGTTAGAGTTGCAAGTGTGATTAGGCACCACCTTAAGATACAAAGATGGAGCCACAGCTGCTAATGGGAAAAAGTCTGCTGCCAAGCACTGCATGCCTTCTGCCCCTGCAGTAAAAGCAGTTTACACTCCATGTCTATGCCCACCACGTCAGGCCTACAGACCAAATAATGTTCCATATTTATTTTCTTCTTGTGCTTTGTGTTGTATTATTTCTCACTCACACACACCTCCTTCTCTTGCATTTCTTTCCCAATCACCATTCAAACCAAATATATTCATTTTGAAGAGAAACAAACATCTTCATTTATTAGGTTGGCTTGAAAAAGCCAACCAACTGATCTACTATTTAGACATATTATTATTATTATTATTCTGAGACTCAACACTACTCCTAGAGATTTCAAGCTACATCCACCAAACTCGGGACATACCTTAAGACTGTTCTGACTCGTTTTGCTATATCCTTTCTAACGGAATTACGGTATTCCCGTAGCACACTTACGAAAAGGCTTGAGTTTATATTGACTCCCATTCAAGGTGTGAAAACTTTTACCTGTAATAACTCCATTAGAGTATTCAAGCTATATTCAAGCTACAGGCATCAAATACATGACAGACTTACTGTCAACACATAGCTACATGTAAAACATGCTAGCAACATGCTAGTGACATGCTAGAAAATGCTAGCAACATTCTAGCGACATGCTAACACATGCTTGCAACACCTTGCTAAGTGCTAAAACATGATAGCAAAGCCTAGCTAAGTGCTAAAACATGTTAGCAATGCCTAGCTAAGTGCTATAACATGCTAGCAACATGCTAGTCACATGCTAAAATGTACCAGCAACAACAAGTAATCTATCTATCTATCTATCTATCTAAACTTTCAGACTAGGATTTTTCAAGCCCACCTAAAGTTTGTCCACAAACGTTTCAATGTAGTTCCTGTTGTTTTAATGAACTCATTCGTTTTCAGCGCTTATTTGCGTAATGTGTGCTTCTCATCATAATCCACAATCCCCAACACGTCGGATCTGCTTTCACTAACACCTCCATCCTTTATATATTCAACTGTTCTTTCTCACCCCCACAGGGGGAATCACTGTTTTACAACAATGCCTGTGCATCTAATACAATTTTGACAATTAGAAATCAGAATTATTTTTTTTCTGGTGTTACTGATTTTGTTTGCATTTTAGAAAGGCCATGAATGAAATCATGTGTATTCATAGGGTGTGATGTAGAGATCTGAAATACAATATATAGTATTACTAAATGTGTTGTTTATTAATATTAAAATCTTAAATATTTAGGCAAATCAAAAATCTGTCATTATTTACTCACCTTATTATTGCAAACCCATATGACTGGTTCTTCCACGTAACACAAAAGGAGGTGTTAGGCAAAGTGTTAGCCTTATTCATCATTCACTTTCATTGTATGGAAAAAAGATGCAATATAAGTGAATGGTGACTTAAGTGAAAGTCATACAGGTTTGGAACAAAGAAAATATTGCCTTTAATGTTGTAATGTTAATCTGTATTCAATAAATCAGTTGGGGTCAAGATATTATGAAGATGCAGATGCAAAATAGTAAAAAATCAGTCTTACACACAAGGGCGTAGATTTGGCTTGAACACTGGGGGTGTTATGTTTCCATTGATCATGGTATAAATATTGGAGGGGGGGTGGAGGGGGGGGCGGTGTAATGGCTTGTTCATTACACTCGTGAATGACAATATGGTGGATTGACAATAAAATGATTTTATTTCATTTGACCTTTAAAAAAGAATCCCATAATGTCATAGATTTTAAATGATTGAATTATTTAAAAATATCTCAATTTAATTCTTATAAACATGTTTTAAACACAAATACTGCCCTATGTTTTGCACTGGAAAACATTTTACATTCCATGGTTAGATTTCATCTACAGACCTTTCAAAGGTCTTTAAAAGTTTGACGTCAGTTACACATCAAAACATGCAGTAACTACTATAGAGCTACCAGTGAATTATGTGTTGTGGAAACAGGAAATAGATTGATCTGGTAGATATAGAAAACAAGACACTTGCGTTTGTTTTGGAGTAGTTCAATCAGGGACAAAAATCATACAGTTTTTATTAATTTATTAAGCATTTTATAAATGTTTACCTAAATATCATTATAACTAACTACAAGTCATGTTAGTTTCCTAAACTGAGTTCTATGCATCTAGTATCTGAGCCTCTTGTTTCTTTCTAAGCATCCATTTTCTGTTCCATTTTTGCAACCTTATCACAAAACACAGTTATCATCAAAAATACGGTCGAGGTGACAAAGTAAACAGTCAGTCCCACCAACTGGAGACAAGTTCAGTTTGTGCAGTCATTTTTTTGTTTTGTTTTGTTTTGTTTTTTCTCCCCAAGCTGAGTGCTTTATCATGCCCTGAGTATTAGTACGTAAACAAATGGTATGTAATTGGGTCATTCATAAGGGTTATTCCCAAGGTGCTAGGCAAGGGATGAGAGATGCTGCATGCACAAATCCCTCTTTATGGTGAAACTCTGTTGGCTTGGGGCAATTTTACCAACCACCCCCTTTTTGTACACACAATGGATTGCATTAAGCTTATATAATAAAAACAACAACATAAATGGTCCTTTAACTAAGAAAGTTAAATCATGTGGTCAAGAGCATAAAGCAAAATTACAGCTATCTGAAGCCATATTGAATCTTTAATCATCTGTGTTTGAGGGAGATAAAAGGGAACATTGCTCCTAAAATGTGAGTTCAACCATCTCCATTTTGGCTTTGTCTTTGAAGTGCACAGACTGGTTGAACTGTATATTTCCTGCTTCCTCTTAATTCAATATCTGCAAGATTGAGTTGTTGCACAATTGAAGCTGAGAATGGTGTGCTCCCAAAGTGAGTGGTGGTCTTGTGTGGGCTTGTAGTTTTCCTTCATGCTTATTCTAGCTAGTTTATCCTGGTCTCCCAACCTGTCCAAGTTGGTCGCTTAGCTGAACAGTGCCCAAAACCCCTCTAAACCAGCCAACAGACCAGTCTGAACAGACTTGGGACAACATGATCACACAGGAACTAGACAAGTTGCTACTGAATGTTCTGGTATCCTGACATTGATCATATTCTGCTGAGTTACCCACAAGCACCATTTCCCATCAGACATCTTTGGATCAATTCAAATGTGTTTGCCTTTTCCTGTGGCGTGAGAGCAGCCTCAGAGACATGGTTTCAAAACCTACAAAAAATAGGAAGTATTTGTGTTCACATAATTAATGATGAACACAATTCATTACATTTACATTTTTACTCTACTGAGGGTTAGGTTTAGTGTTGGGGTTTGGGTTAGGGTGTATGGTTATTAAAATATACATTCCTGTTGACTGTAGTACATCATTTATAACTAAAAAAAAAGCTTAAATTACAACTCGCTTTTGGCGCCACTCTGTGGATATTTCACCCGGACTCTGGAGCTTCAGCAAGTTTAACAACACTTTCAACTTCGGCCACTGGGGCAGTGGTTCACATTTCGCTAAGCACAGTCCGACTTCAGCTGAAGAACTTTTAAAGGCAGTTGCCAAACTCACGGTGAGATCAGTCTGCTGGGGGAACAGCTAAAACCTGCCAGAGAGAAAAAAGGAAAATAAGTTGGTTGTGAATAAAGAAACCCCACTGCACTTTCGTACTGAGCCTTTTAAGCTTGCTCAACCCCATTACCACAGATAATATCACGTCCTTGTCGACCTGAAGATAGAGCCCCCTTTTCTTCCTTGAATACCTGCAGGATTTCCGTCACCTAATCCCCCATGATTAGCCTTTGCCACTGGGTCCAGGTCATTAATCCCATCCCCTACAGTGAGTGACAATAATCTCTGCTCACTGGACAGGGAAGCCAGCTCCATTTGTCACTTTGTCACCCAGTGCCACTCATATGGGAGAGGACAAGGACCATTTATCTACAGAATGTGCTGCAGAAACTGCAGGGCCGGCAAATATTAAAAAATGAAAAAAAAAAAAAAAAAAAAAACTAGCCTTCATCAGGATTGTACTGTAATATGGAACAAAGATAAAGAGCTTGATCTCAAGTGTACTGTCTGATCCTAATATCTGTCATTATAAATGCTCTTATCAGCCATCAATGACTAGACATAGTTTTATATTATACAGCATGTTAACATTTGTTACGGTGAGTAGTTTTTGTGTTCAGAGACACTATTTGTATACCTGTGCTGAGTCATTTATGTGTGCATTTCAGTTATTCAATAAACCCAGAGTGTGTGTCATACCAGGAAACAAATCAGTATAAGCGTGATTGACTCAAGAGGTGTGAGAAGAGCTCGTTAATTCTCTCTCTCTCTCTCTCTCTCTCTCTCTCTCTCTCTCTCTCTCTCTCACACACACACTCTTCCTGCTATAACTGAAACCACAGAGCCTCGCCAGACTTTTAGATGAATACATTTGTATATTTTATAGCATATTCCTCTGTGACCAAGAATTCTCCAGAGGCCTCTTCCTCTTCTCCCGTTGTTTCTCCCAAGTTTGCCTCACACCCTGTGGAGTCATTAGTCTCCTTGCCGTATTGAATCTTTAATCATCTGTGTTTGAGGGAGATAAAAGGGAATATTGCTCCTTAAAATGCAAGTTCAGCCATCTCCACTTTTGCTTTGTCTTTGAAGTTTGCAGACTGGTTGAACTGTATATTTCCTGCACCTCTTAATTCAATATCTGC
Source organism: Myxocyprinus asiaticus (assembly GCF_019703515.2). NCBI lineage: Eukaryota > Metazoa > Chordata > Actinopteri > Cypriniformes > Catostomidae > Myxocyprinus > Myxocyprinus asiaticus. The sequence goes on along the minus strand of NC_059361.1, from coordinate 23,030,840 downwards.
AAGATTGAGACGTTACACAATTGGAACTGAGAATGGTGTGCTCCCAAATTGAGTGGTGGTCTTGTGTGGCTTGTAGTTTTCCTTCATGTACTGAACAGCCAAACCTGCTGCTATTCTCCAGGCAACAGTCATTTATCCACAGATAGATATTGGCAGAGCTTCTTCAAAAGGACAGCTGGCAGCATTTGTTGAACTCCTCTGCCTGGATACTGGATACAGTGGCACCTTTTCCAGTTCACCCTTATTTCACCTTGGATTATGAAATGTATAGTGCAGCTGACCTAGATAGTCTTCAGCATTGTTGTCTTTTAAATGTGTTCATATAGCTTAATCTCCAGCCAGACACAAAGACATATAAAAAGTCAAACTGTTGATGTATGTCATTCTTTTCAATGTTAAAATTATTTCTCGTCTCCCAGCTAAATATGCAGAGTCAACTATAAGTATGCCATTTTAAGGTTAATATCATCCAAAAGTGTGACGCTGTGGCGTGATCAGAACATTCGCCGATTTGTTTGAGAGGCACATCTGCGAGTTTTTGAAACATGCAATGGTCATTTATATTCATTAGGAAAGCAATACTTGATTGGTTGGGGGAATTGAGTTATAACCTTACCCCTGAACCTAACAAATTGGGCAATGCTTTACTCATAAATATGAATGATTCTTCCCTTGCCATCCTACGTTTCGGAATACTGCAGCCCGTCCAGCCCGACATAGCAATATTGGATTGACCAAAGGTGTGACTTTGGGGTGGGACTGTCTGTTTGTACAACCAATGGAATAGGGGGAGATTTCTGGAATCTATTCGAAAACAGATTTTTTTTATTTTTTTTATTTTTGCAATTCCATTTGGTAACGCTTGGTAATCTTTAAGGAGCTATTTCTACCTGATCTGACCTTTAAATTACTTTTGTCTGTGCTATTTAAAGGGGTCATGACATAAAGAATCAAATTTTCCTTGATCTTTTAGACATATAATAGGTAATTGTACTATAAAATACATACTCCAAGTTTAAGAACTCAAAACTTCCTCCTTACTGCAAAATTGTGATGTAACACTGTGGTAGACATTTGCATCTGACCACCTACACAACAATGCAACAATGCCTACTTTACCTTATCACTTCCGTAACCCCGCCCAGCAGCGGTGAGCAGTGAGATGGCAAGAAGATAGAGCAGGTCAGTCAAGAGCAGAAAGCCAATCATAACAGTGGGCATTTACTGTCAAGTCTTAAAGGAGAAGCAGCACCAAAACTGAGTGTTTCTGACAGAAGGTCAGAATGAGGGTGGAAAATGATCATGTTTTACAAATATATGACTAATATATTACTAATATTATAAGTGAAACTCAAGGAACAAATTAAAATAATAGAAAAAGGCATGTCATGACCCCTTTACTGTAGTCAGGTTGACTTTGTCCAAATAATTTTGTTACCACAGACATAACCTCACATTCTTTTCTATTTTTGTAATCACAGATGTCAGGGATACACAAGCATAATGTGTGACCTCATTTGAGTCTGATCTTACTAAACAATGGCACCACAATAGAGTAATCTAAGCATTCCCATTCTACAGACAAGTCTGGCAGATCTGCCCCAAATGTCACACAGTTGCAAACACAAACAGGATTGTACACAATAGGTTTGAGGTCAAGAGCAGGATTTGTGTCAGGGAATTCAGCTTACAAGAATAACCTGTAGTTGTCTGATAAAGTTTGAACTGCTTCACATTGTACATTCATGACAATGCCTGTCCAGATGTTTTGTTTACAGTGCCCTCCTCTGCCATATTCTTCTCTTTCATGATTAATAATCAAAGTCTATTATATATTCAGCATTATATTACAATATTTCATTGATTATTTATGAATAATAGACCTCATTAGTATTGTTACCTGGGAGGTCTGAGATAAAATAATCTGTGTGGGGAGATTAACATTGGCCGTTATCTTGAATAAGAGCGAAAATAATATTTCAGAAGTTAATGCTGCAACTTTGTTGAAAGAAAAAACTTAGGATATTTAGCTCAATATCAGGCCTTTTATATAGCAGAACTGAATCACATCAAGCCGTGACATTCTCTGGTTCCATAGGTTATTGTAGTTATTGCCGTGGAGACCCCGGCCCCTGTCTCTCAGCGCTGTCTCTGTGGCAATCCTGTTTCCCTTATCTGTGTACAGTTTTGCTCTGCTCATTACACAGAGCAAGAGAGGGAGACAGAGAGAGAAACAGAGAGCACACAATCCATTTTCAACACTTGTGCCCTGAGCTTGTTGAGCTTCAGACATGACATTTCTACTTTTGACCAGAAATGTAAGCCCATTTTCATCTACCACAGCACATTTGCAGTTTAAAATCAGCTTATGGCACACAGGATATTGTGAACAATTTAAAAATGGCTTGCATTCCGCATAAACTGCACTCACAATTGACAGATATGTTGCAGAACATAACGAAACAACTCGCAAGGCTATAATTGTGTACACGCGTCTCAAATTGCCACACTAATAGGCCCATCTTAATGCAGAAACTTGGCCTGCCAAGCAACCTTGGCAGCTAACTCAAGACCCCACATGCCCTCTGTGATAGTCCTAATTTAGCTTCCGAGTTTGATATAGCGCTGCAAATATTTGCTCGTGAAAACATTAAATCTGTTTGCCTGGGATGTTTCAACAAACAAACCGCAATGGTATATTAAATTAGGTAAATGTTCAACAGTGCATGCGATTATGTACTACATATATCTGACCCTCCTCCGTGAAAGAGTTTCTTTGTGGTCTCGGGTCTTGTTTGGACAGATGGTTATTCTTCTAGTCTTGATGTTAAGATAATTTTTCTTGTGTTAAAAGCCTTAAATTATTTATTTACACCCTGTCGCGCTATAACCTGTAAAAAAAAAACAAAAAAAAAACAAAAAAAAAGAATCCTGCAGTATTCATCAGGAACATTTTGAATACTTTGAACTGCTGCCTTGGTTTCTGCTGTGCAAAAGAGGCTCATTTTAGGAGGGTTTATAAGGCCTTCACCTAGGTAGAAAATGAGTTTCCTATCATTGTCACAGACTTCCTTCCTGCTAATATTCATCTTTAACAATCTATATTCATTTATTTCCTGCTCAAGGGTCCGCTATCAAGAGTCAAAGATGAGCTAAATCAAGTAGGTACTGTACAATTCATTTCAACCTTGGGTAACCATAGCAGTTTCATGGTTCTGGGGTTATTTGAAACACTATTGTGTGTATTTGAATTTTTGTGATGTATGTTATGTTGCCCTCATAATTTTCTAATAATTTCTTTTTACATATTAAAAAAGGATAGTTTGTTGAATTTATGCAGGACTGTGTGTGAAGTTGGAAGGAACTTATTGAAACAAGCATTTTGTAGTCTGTGCAATCCACCGTTGACATCTTCTGCATTTTACAATCCAGAAATGTAATTTGTAAACATTTTAAAGGAATATTCTGGGTTCAATACAAGTTAAGCTCAGTCGAGAGCATTTGTTGCATAATGTTGATTACCACAAAAAATAATTTAGACTTGTCTGTCCTTTTCTTAAAAAAAAAAAAAAAAAAAAAGCATACATCAATGTTATAGTGAGGCACTTACAATGGAAGTAAATGGGGCCAATTTTTTAGAGGGTTTAAAGACAGAAATGTTTAGCTTATAAATTTATAAAAGTACTAACATTAATTCGTCCTTTAAAACTCATGTATTATTTGAGCTGTAAAGTTGTTTAAATCGTCATTTTTACAGCCATTTTAGGGTTTGTTGATATTATATTATCATGCAAAGAAGTTGTAAAATTGGCTATTACTTTACACAGAAAAGGTTAGTAAGCGATTTTATCACACTAAAATCATGTTAACATGCATATTGTTTACATCTTGTGGCTATACTTTTGAAACAGTGTGTATTTTAACGTTTACGGATTGGCCCCATTCACTTCCATTGTAAGTGCCTCACTGGAACCCAGATATTTGCTTTTTTTTTTAAAGAAAAGGAGGGATGAGTCAAAATTTATTTTTGTGGTAATCAATATTATGCCACAAATGCTGTTGATTGAGCTTAACTTGTATTGAACCCGAAATATTCCATTAAGAGTGTTCAGTTTAGCCACAAAGTGACAAGTTCCATATGAATAAATTGCTGGATTTTTTTTTTTTTTTTTTTAAGAAGACAGGCATGAAAAGTGAGGTAACACTTCAATGTGAAGTGTCCTTTTGACTTGATGAGAATATAATTAAATATTTGTAACAAATGGCAGCTTAAAGAGAAATCTAAGAATAGAATAGAAAACAGTTTTTACAAGTAGTACGTTTATTGTTTCATAGACCACATTTAGGCCATGATACATGTATAGTAATACAGTTCCACAACCGACAAAATTTTCAACTCATGTGAAATCATTTTCACCTCCAGAATCATGTGACCGTCATCTTGCCTCCCCAGCATTCATCCTAAAGTTTCCATGGTCAAGGGATCTTCACTGATTTGGAGCTACAAAGAAATACTGGCTAATGTGGATTGCCAAGAACTTTGCCCTAATACCCTTAAAGGATTAGTTCACACAAAAATGAAAATTATGCCATCGTTTTGCCTAGTCTCTTGTTGTTGGAACACAAAATGAGATGTTAGGCAGAATATTAGCCTCAGTCACCATTCACTTTCATTGCATTTTTTTCAACACAATGAAAGTGAAAAGGGAATGAGGTTGTCATTCGGCCTGTGCTGAAAGTCATACAGATTACAGAATATTCATCTCTTTAAATGCATTGAAATGATAAAATCTTTTTGCGATCTTTGGTATTAAATATGTTCATTTATGCTGACTCTTTAAAATAAAATCCATGATTTCTCTATGTTTGCTATTTTTTAAAATAATAAACAAATTATTTGCCAAATTTGTTCCCACATTTTAGACAAATATAAATTAAAAACCTGTAATTAAAAACAAAATAAAAACACGTTTGCCTAAATCCATGTGCATAACAGAAATCAAAATAAGAAACAGTCAACACAACATTTACAGCACAACTTAAAAATAAAGTATCATGATTGCTTTGGCTCCAGAATGACATAACTTTAAAGCTTGGGTATGTTGAGGTTTTAATTAGATATGTTACACATGAATAAGTAAAAGTTGTATGCCAGCCAAAGTGGGGAGGACTGGGTGTTTTTTAAAGACATGCCATTCATTATATAAAAAGCATGCTCATATCATAGTCATATGATGTCTGCCTCCTTTGTGGGTCCATGAACAATGTCAGCCCCAAGGACTCCTTTTCAGCTTTCCAATCTCAGACAACACAAGAGGATATCTTGAGACACTCTAGCCCGGAAATACAGAAGAGCCTGAAACAAAAGTGGCACACACAGGGGCCCTGGATACCAATCTAGAGCTACTGCAATTGGTCAAGTTTATTGAGTTTAGAATATGACATACCTTGTGCTGATAACTCCTGCTGAGCCAAGAGTTTAAGGGAAGAGTGAATTATTTTAATCTTGTGAAACCAGAAGACCCTTCACAGATGGAAGACAGAGGTGGGATAGCGTGATACATTTGTGGGGGGCGGGGCAAGGGAAGGGTTAACTTCATTTTAATATATGATGTTACATTTCTCAGGGTGTCTAGTGTTATTGCTACCTAGAATCATTTTCTTGTTTAATGGCAGGCTTTATAGGTTTCAGATTTTATAATATAACTGTCAAAAATCAGCTTTTTCAAAAAACAAATCAAAACAGACAATGTATGAAACACACATCTACATGAGATTTGAAAACAATAGATTATTCTCTGCTTTTGACGTCAAACCTTAAACAATCATGCGCACAACACATTGGATAACCTGGTAAGATCGGCTGAAAAGTGTGTACAGTACATGCAGAGCAAAATCGGGATACTGGGCAAAAATCTATGTGTGTCGATCTGTGTTTGCTTAAACCGTTTATGAACTTAGCCCAATAAAGGAACACCATTTAAGGCGTTTACATAGGGTGGCCAGATGTCCCGTTTTTCCCAGGACAGTCCTGTATTTAAGCACTTTTTCTAGTGTCCCGACTTATTCTGAAAAATCGTGTTTTGTCCTGTATTTCCCCTCTCCTAAAATGTCTCTATTGCCTATGCGGTTTCTCAGTCACGTGAGTATTCTAATCAAAGGTAGCCAAGGATATGGCTTGTAAAATCAATAAAATCACACTGTGTTATTTGAAGTACATGATTGGATTAAACTATCACAATCCCTTATCAATAGATGTCCAGTTAGTGAACTGATTAAAGAGTCAGTTTGAAAAAGCACACAGATGAAATTGCGGCTGGAAAAATGTCAAGGAAGCGTGCATGTACATTTAATAAGTATCTTCAAAAAGAGTTTACATTTCTAAAAAAGGAATCACAGACAGAGCCTAGTAAAGTGAGGTGTGAGATTTGTGGAGCTTGCTTTTCCATCGCCCATGGAGGCTGCACCAACATCGTGCAGCATGTTCATACAAAAAAGCATGTGGATGCTGCTAAAAGTAAGACACCAAGCGTTAGTGATTTTTTTGTGAAGCAGATTTCAGAATGCAAGTGAAGGACTTTTTGCTTATCAATCTGTTGTGCAAGGCCATAGTTTTTGGTCAGCTGACTTCACTGCAAAATTGATCAAGAAAATGTATGATCCGAAATTTTCTTCTGCCCGCACCAAATCTGAAGCTGTCATATGCAACGTACTCACTTTTGTGCAACTGGACTATCAAAAATTACTGCAGCATGGCAAAACACGTTTTCTGTCTCTTGGTCCAGCTCTTGAATACTACACATTTTCAATGGTCTGTGTGCATACTTTCTTTCTCAAGAAAAATGCCCAAAGTTTCTACGAGACATTTTCAGCAATCCTTGCACTGGATTGGCTTCGCACTCAAGCAAACAGCCACTTTTAACTGTGCACTGGAGATAGTAGAGCAAGCCTACATATCAGCCACAGAAGTGACTTTGCACATTCATGACCTGAGAAAAGTCTTGCAGGCCAGGCTGGAGGAATCATTCATACCCTTTGACATTAAAAAACATTGTTACTCGTCGCATCACTGAGTGGAACATGAACAAGACGGCCGTGTCTGAGAGATGGACAGTTGTTTTTCGTGAGCTGGAGAGCAAGACCATCACCTTTGGAGTCTTAGCCAAGGTCGTGGAGTTTGTTTTATGCCTGCCTGGGACATCTGCATCTGTGGAGCGTGTGTTCTCATTAATGAACGCAGCATGGACACCAGATAAATCTTGACTTAGTGTAACAGTCATAAAGGCAATGCTTTTCATATGTCTTAATTTTGGACTGGACTGCTGTGCATTTTACAATAAACGCTTGAAAGACAAGCGCACACTGAAAAATTGCTGCCAGCGAAAAGAAAAAGGTGACAACAGTTACAGATGCGGATGCTCCCTCTACTTTGCATTGATCTGTGCCTAGGTAAGAAACCGTCAATTTCATTTTTGCTGGGAGGGGGCTGTCCCAATTTCCACAAGCAGGAATCTGGTCACCTTACATTTACACAACATGTTGCTAGCTTATTAAGCATAAAAATCTTTTCCCTTAGTTTTCATTTCAGTTTTTGTATAACACTCATAACACTAGGCGATGTTGGAGAAAGACCTGTCTCTGCCATTGGCCAACTTGAAATATGAATCTAAGAGGTGGCATTAAATAAAATGAATCATTGCTAATTAACTTTTCAGGCCTAATATACTGTACTTTCCTATTCATTTGCACTGAGTGACAAATACTGGCAGATATTCTGAACGCTACTGATCGCATGTGAGTTGGGGAAAGCCCAGAGGGAGAGACTAGCAAAGGGGCTGCTCTCTCTTGGCCTTACCTCATGTCTGTTATTCTTGTTCACCTGGTGTGTTGAGAGAGAATATCGTAACCATCGTGAGCTGCCCCATCCTGAGGAAGCAGTAAAGGGCTCCCAAATGGCCAAAGAGGGTGATACCAGACTGAAGACTTTGTTGCAGTTTCCAGGCAACATGTAGAATGAGCCTGTGGAGAAAAGGTGGAGGAGGTGCACCACGGGCATGATTAATGGCAGAGGTATGTGCTACAGCAGGCATCCTCCGAGAACCTACAGATCAGTCTTCCTGTAATACAAATCCGACATTCGCTCCCCTCCCCTCTCTTCACCCCACCCCAACCCACCTGCTCCTGCAACACCATCATCAAAACCTCAGCTCCTCACTGCCAAGTGCATCACCGGCATCACACTCATAAATCATTCCCAAACAAAACACGCTTAATCTGTGACGTGCAGGCCTGACACACAAATTTATTACCTATGTGAGATACACATAACATGTTCCAAGCACCTTCTGTCTGTCTGACAAAAAAAAAAATGGATGGAGGGGGGTGGGGGACAATTGCTGTTTGAAACTTCTCTATTGCCGTGTACATGCTAGCTCCTGTTAGTTAAATACGAGAGACAAAGCATTTATAAGACTTGTTAATTTCAATGGGCTTATTACAGCAAAGACAGTGCTTTCATCTGCAGTCTTTGCTCTTGCCAAAGGATTTTCCTCAAGCACATTTGTAAGAGCTGAATGCATAAGTTGTTTTCATGGATTAGGTTGGCAATGTGAAGAATGATGTATGGTAGGAGTCAAATTGGGTGACTGCAACCGGGTATTTTAAAAGGCACCATAGGAGGTTAATGAAACAATAGCGTACCTCTCTGTAATCCCAGAGCAAGGTAACAAGCAAATGTAAACTTGCTTTACAAGATTATCATTCATATTCGGCATGTTCAGCAGCAAGCTCTTCTCCATACAGTAGAAGCGCACTACACAACAAAATCAGGAGGAAAAAAACGACTTGGGTGGGGGAGCATTGGTCTATATTTTTGGAACCTTCGCAAAAAGAAATACAGTGTCTAGTGCTGTCACAAAAAAAGGACATCATTTTTACATCATCACAAATATTAGGCTATTTTAAATACCGCAACGATCAAAACTGTTTTTCCATCAAACGAAAAATGTTATTGTTAATTTGTTAATTTGGCTTGTTAAGCAGGGACATTAAAGAAGTTCAAAAAGTCACTATACGAATAGGACGCAGGTATGTTCTAAGTAACAAAGACTAAGGAAGATCAAAAACGTGAAGGGAACCTGTCTCCATTTAAGTGATAAGACAGCAGAAAACAATTAGGTACTTTATGCAAAAGAAAAAAACATAACCATTGTAGGACAACCTATACATAAAGTACAATAATTATTGAAAATAAATGCAAGATTTGGTAACACTTTATAATACAAAAGGTTGTATTTGTTAACATTAGCAGAGGCATTAAAGATCAGTAACTACTGTAACAATGAACAATAATTATTTATAGCATTTATTCATCTTAGTTAATGAAAAACACACAATTGTTCATTGTAAGATCATAGTTTGCTTTAGTTCATAATGCATTAACTAATGTTAACATATTACTGCTGTCAGTCGAGTAATTTTTTTAATTGCAATTAATCGCATCATTTTTCAGAGTTAATCGCGATTAATCGCAGATTTTGAAAGTGCAGAAATTTGAATATATATTCTTTTTTCTTGTCAAAATGCATTTATTTTCTAACAAAAATTATGTAACAATATAATGCTTTATTAACATTTTCTAAACAAAGCCTTCCATGGTATAAAGATAGAAATGCACTAAAATAGCACCAATTCAAGTAACATTAAACGTTTCTCAAAGTCTAAGTGGAAGGTTGACTAGTCTCCCCATAGGTTAAATATTCATTGCAATGGGCATTAAATCTCTTAAACTCTCATTTTCCTTGGGGCCTGGGTAGCTCAGCAAGTAAAGACGATGACTACTATACCTGGAGTCGCAAGTTCGAATCCAGTGACTCCAGTCAGGCTTCCTAAGCAACCAATTGGCCCAGTTGCTTGGGTGGATAGAGTCATGACCTCCTCGTGGTCGCTATAACGTGGTTCTTGCTCTCGGTGGGACGCATGGTGAGTTGTGCGTGGATGCCTCGGAGAATAGCAAGAAGCCTCCACACGTGCTAGGTCTCCATGGTAACGCGCTCAACAAGCCACATGATAAGATGTGTGGATTGACTGTCTCAGACGCGGAGGTAATTGAGATTTGTCCTCCGCCACCCGGATTGAGGCAAGTCACTACGCCACCACAAGGACTTAGAGCACATTGGGAATCAGGCATTCCATATTGGGGAGAAAAGGGGAGAAAATCCAAAATATTAATCAGCCGGCAGGCTGTGGCTATTCGGTACAGCAATCGTGAAGCCACATTCACGATTCATGTCAGTGTGTCAAAGGCAGCGTCAAGCACCGCTTTGATCTCCACATGAAAAGTGCAGACAGCATCTCATTCTGCATTTTTGTGATAGTTAAGACTTGACCTGCTTCTGTGATAATTAAATTGCACCTTACAGAGGCTGCAAAGTACTTGCTTTCTGTCACAAGTCTTGCTTTGTACATACAAATAGTGTCAAGAGGTCCTTTCCCATCACTGTTGTGGTGTGTGCGTCAGTGTAATGACTCCAGGCGGACACATCGCAAAGGTTCAGCCCTAGTCCCACCAGTGTTTTTACTGGTTTATGCTTTATTAATGGTAAATGTGTTAATCGTGATTAAGAAAAATGAATGTGTTAAACTTTTTTAATTAATCGCATGCGTTAATGCGTATATTTTGATAGCTCTATAACATATATAACTTAAAAACTAAATGTATTATTATATTCAAAATGTAACATTAACAAAGATTAATATGTCCTGTAAAAGCACTGTTCATTGTTAACTAATGTAGTGAACTAATGTTAACAAATACAGTGTTACCCAAAATACTTACAAAAAAGGAGTCAAATCCAACTCTTCATGTAATCCAGAAATTAGTTTTGCCTTTCAGTGAAAAATCCTATAGGCTTTTTTTGTGTGTGTGTGTGTGTGTGTGTGTGTGCACATTTTCTGTTTTTATCCTCCTAATAGTATTTATGTTTAAAAGAGAGATAGAAGAGTGAACTTAAAATTAAAAATATTAAAACTCAACAGAACTCTGAAGGCTGAATCTGAATCTGAAAAGAGAGCACCTGCTGGATTATCAGAGCAATAGTTTATGAGCTGCAGACTACATAATGTAATTATGAGCAATAAATGCCTTGAAGTGTCATTTGAACACCAGTTCACTCAGAAATCTGTACTTCAGGAAAAATTGTGAGATTTGAATTACTCTGTACAATCTTGTGTTAGTTTATTTGTTCTTGACAAGCTCTTCAAGTAGCTAAGCATCAGCATCTTTATGGAGCAGATGTATCATTCTCTAAAGATTCCTGATGCCCTATTTTATTATATATTCCAATCTCATGACAAATAGATGAATCTTTGTAGACAATAGGTTGCCATTGTTTAGAAATTCCCTCTTCGCATTAGAAATGGCATACTAACATTAGAAATGTTAGAAGAGTATGCCATGACAGTTTTGCTTGGCAGGGATTTGGTAAAGCAGTACTTTGTCAGGTGTTCAATGAATATTTCCTCAGCAAATTCTTTGGTCATAATAGGTGTGTTAATGATTTCAGTACAAACACTTTGGTCATAATAGGTGTGTTAATGAGTTCAGTACAAGGTCTTTGTGAAGTGATAAAAGCTTCTGTGTTTTAGTTCTGTATTTGGTCTTATTGATCAAATGCTTTTTATGGTTTCTACCTTACCATCCTAACTAAAGTTACTGCAAAGTGCAGAAGCATATTGATTGTTCATATTACAATTTTTTTTTCTTTTAAAAGGAAGGTGTTCAATATTTTGGTTCGTCACAGATTGCATTAGATAGAGGGCACTTTAATACAAGCAGAGGCCACCTGATCAAAACATTATCACGAAGGTTATGTCAAGGCAAACATGAATGATTTATTAAGTGTAGTAAGTACATTACAGATTAGGTAAAATCTCAAAATAATATAAACAAGCAGTTTTATAATCCGGATGCCTGGAGTTTCTGTGGAAATGTAATTATTAAGCACTTTTACTTTCAGTTTTATTGCATAAATTATAAGTAAATCACATTGTTTGACCAATTGTAAATTATGATATAATTTTCATTTTGGGTGAACTATTAATTTAACTATTTGCGTTAGAGCAAAACATGAGATAAAAATTTCCGGAACCTTACCTAGTTAAACCAGAGAAAATTTCTGTTGATGCTCCTCAGTTTTAATCTTGTTTATTAAGTAGAGCTCAACTCATGCCACTCGACAGCTATGTGTCAAAGTGAATTAATTTGATTCCATTTTGCAAGATTTATTAAATGATTCTTGATATTAAGAACCAAATGAAAAATGGGAAGAACAGTTTCATTTCTGACCTTGATCAATTTTTAATGAACTCGCTATGGTTCATACAAAATGACTCTCTTATAAATGGTGCTGTATAGTAACTTTAACAAATGATGAGGAAATTAAAGATCTTTTATTGTCTGATGGAAGCAGCTGTGTGTAAGTTGTTGAAATAAACTCAGCAAAAAAGAAACGTCCCTTTTTCAGGACACTGTATTTTAAAGATAATTTTGTAAAAATCCAAATAATTTACAGATCTTTATTGTAAAGGGTTTAAATAATGTTTTCCATCTTGTTCAATGAACCATAAACAATTAATGAACATGCACCTGTGGAACAGTCGTTAAGACACCAAAAGAAAGACTCATCTGCGTGAATGTGCCTTAGGCATGTGGCATGGAGGCATGAGAACTGCAGATGTGGCCAGGGCAATAAATTGCAATGTCCATACTGTGAGACGCCTAAGACAGCGCTACAGGGAGACAGGAAGGACAGCTGATCATCCTCGCAGTGGCAGACCACGTGTAACAACACCTGCACAGGATCGGTACATCCGAATATCATACCTGCGGGACAGGTACAGGATGGCAACAACAACTGCCCGATTTACACCAGGAACACACAATCCCTCCATCAGTGCAATGTCTGCAATAGGCTGAGAGAGGCTGGACTGAGGACTTGTAGGCCTGTTGTAAGGCAGGTCCTTACCAGACATCACCGGCAACAATGTCACCTATGGGCACAAACCCACCTTATCTGGACCAGACAGGACTAGCAAAAAGTGCTCTTCACTGACGAGTCGCGGTTTTGTCTCACCAGGGGTGATGGTCGGACTCGCGTTTATCGTTGAAGGAATGAGCGTTACATCGAGGCCTGTACTCTGGAGCAGGATCGATTTGGAAGTGGAGAGTCCGTCATGGTCTGGGGCGGTGTGTCACAGCATCATCGGACTGAGGTTGTTGTCATTGCAGGCAGTCTCAACGCTGTGCGTTACAGGGAAGACATCCTCCTCCCTCGTGTGGTACCCTTCCTGCAGGCTCATCCTGATATGACTCTCTAGCATGACAATGCCACCAGCCATACTGCTTGTTCTGTGCGTGATTTCCTGCAAGACAAGAATGTCAGTGTTCTGCCACGGCCAGCAAAGAGCCCGGATCTCAATCCCATTGAGCACATCTGGGACCTGTTGGATCGGAGGGTGAGGGCTAGGGCCATTCCCCCCAGAAATGTCCGGGAACTTGCAAGTTCCTTGGTGGAAGAATGGGGTAACATCTCACAGCAATAACTGACAAATCTGGTGCAGTCCATGAGGAGGAGATGCACTGCAGTATTTAATGCAGCTGGTGGCCACACCAGATACTGACTGTTACTTTTATTACTGTTACTGTTAATTTTGATCCCCTGCCCCCCCACACACAAATATTTACACACGTTAAGTTTGCTGAAAATAAAAGCAATTGAAAGTGAGAGGACATTTGTTTTTTTGCTGAGTTTAGTATAGACAGAGTATGTGAAGGATAAACTAACTTATTGAATTTATCATTTGAGAGAAAAGAGAAATTGTAAGCCAATGGGTATCAATATCTCAAGACAAACATCATTTCTACACCCCTAAAGCATTCAGATAAACAGGTTTTGCTGTTCATTGGCTACTCATGTGATTATAAAATAAGGATACTTAAGATAGCAAGTTTTAGATATCATTGGGCAGATTAGTGGGGTTTTCTTTACCTTTAAGATATAGACATCACCTGTCAATCAACTTGAGAAAACAAACTCAAGGAAAATAGCGTATTTTAGTGTTATCTAAGGTTTTGTTCCAAAAAGCAAAGACGTCACTTTGAAGACGAAGGTGCGTCTTACCCTGGGCATGATCTTTTTAGTTGCCTCATATGAACAGAATAGATAGAATGTCTTTATTGTCATTACATAAGTACAATTATCATTGCACAAGTACATCGAAATTAGGTTTGCAACTTCCTTACTCAATGCCATAAAACAATAATTAAGGTAAAATAAAACAATAAGATAAAAACAATAAATAGTAATAAAATAATGAACAGTATAAACAAAGTCCGGCAGTTGTAAATATTGCAACAACCCAAATGTATAGTGCAGCAACAGAATCAATACAGTGTGGAAGAGTATCAAATGACAATAGGTAACAGACAGTATACACGATATGCACAGTATGTGCATTATAGACAGTACATAACAATATAGACACTGATCAGCTGTAATATATAAATAATAAATAATGCAGACAGCTCAGCTGTGGCTGTTGCTCATAATTTCCAGACAGAATGAATGAGAGTTGGACCTTGTGTACCGTATGACTTATAGGTGTCATTGTGCATGTATATATGAAGTCAATTTGTACCAGACAGTTCTGTAGAGTACCAGACAGTTCTGTAGACAAACAGTCAGTTTTTGAGGGGGAAATTGGTGGATTGATTCAGGGCAGTTATAGCTCTGGGGAAGAAGCTATTTCTCAGTCTGGAGGTGCGGGCATAAAGGGCCTTATAGCACCTGCCAGATGGAAGGAGCTCAATCAAATGATGGCATGGATGTGTGTAGTCCTTGCAGATACTGATAGCTTTCCTGAGGCAGCATGATCTGTAGATGTCCTCTATGCTTGCTAAAGTTGGTCACTGAAAAAGGAAGAAAGAAGAAGAATTGATGCATTTGAATTGTGGTGTTGGCGAAGAATACTGAAGATACTTTGGACTGCCAAAAGAGCGAACAAATCAGTCCTAGAAGAAATACAACCAGAATTTTCCTTAGAAGCCAGGATGGCGCAGACGACTAGATGGCAATTAACATAACATAACACAAGGTTAAGAAGCACAATTTATAATATCATTGTTGTCAGATTTTACTGCTGATTTGAAATATGTTCTTTGATTATAATCTTGACATAGCGTTCTGGAGATTTTTCCAGAACTTTCCCCATTCAAGTACGTAGATATGAGCTGTAATTTTATGCCACTTGTATCTATAGAAAATAGCTGCCCAGGAGCATTCCAAAGATGGCTGCCGAGTTGACTGACTTGCCGTGAAAAGGACTTTGGTATAAGCTACTTTAAAGAGAACAAATGAAGAAAAAGTAATAGGTTGAAACTTCTGAGGTTTTGATTAGATATGTTACACAGATGCATGGGTATGTGACAGTTGTGTGCGGTGCTTCGCTACTTAGGGCTGGCAGGGCATGCTCAGTGTTAATTGCACGTGGTAATGAGAGAACAGAGCCAGACTGTGAGATACAGGTTATTTTTAGAGCCTCTGCAAAGTTATCTAATGCACAGGCTCAATCTGCACGGAGACAAACTACCATGCCTTTACACTATGTCAGATTCCATTTACCATTCCTACTGTACCTTTAGGCTCTGCTGTGGTAAAGATGATTTTGGCAAGTCTGTGAACAAGTTTTTTTATAAACGTATCTTCTAAAACAAATGCTTAGCAAATAAATCCAAATTCATGTTTATTGCCGAAGTAAGTTGCACTTATGAGGCATTTGACTTGGTGGTTTGCTCCAAGAACACACATTTACACCATTAACAGTGTACAGTATAGGCCTTACACATAAAAAATACAATATAAGATATTTACACAGAATGTGCAACATATAGTATGTAAACCAAAATTATGTATAATACACAATACAATGTACAGTATATATACAGTGCACATATGAGGTTTGTGGTTGGTGCACTGAAAAAATGATGTGTTGGATTTACTTAAAATATATATGTAGCATTTACGTATTGCGGTTTTTAAGTAAATTCAATTTATGGTCATTTTATGTCAGCATATCTAGAAAACCTTTGTTAGATATACACAAATGTATCAGTTCATTACAACTTTATTTACTTAAAGGTATGTCACACGAATAAGATTTAACAACATACACATAGTTTCAAATAAAAAAAAAATCTTGTTTTTTCCTAACTTAATTGGCTCAAAAGGTCAGTCATTAAACTTGATTGCTCAAAGAAGTGCAAATAAAGATGCTCTTCAGCTACGCACATTCACACGTGCACGGAAAAAATATATGGATTGAACAGGATCCAACTTCATTAAAGGGAACACTAATCACCCTAATGCATGGTGACTTTACACAAAACAATTAATTACCGTAAAACAACATTGATAATACTAAAAAGAGCTAAACTCTCTATGAATTCTTAATAACAACTAATTAAATACCCCAATAAGTTTATTTTGATCAAACAAACATGCTTAAATTATTCAAGCACAACTGCTTATGAGTATTCCCCACAACCTTAATTCTGTACTTGATCGTATGAGTTAGTAGAACTTAAAATCTTAATTTAATCTAAATTAATCTTTTACCTCATGTATCACTCTGAGTTCACCTTATAATTTACATTTTGTGCTGTTCTCATTAATGCAAATTAAGTAAAGCTAAAAATGTTATAAATATGTAGGTTTCTGAGTAGAAGCTATTTATTTTCTTACGTTATGGTTTTTGAGCCAACTAATAGTTTTTGCAGTGATAGTGCAAATGTAATAAGCAGAATACATAGAGTAGATAGCAGCAATAAATTGTTGTAAAATCAATGAATGCAATCAACTGCACTACACAACAGGTGTATGTTTTTTTTGTTGTTTTTTTTGTTTGGTGCAGTTCAATTGTTGATTAATTTCATAAAGAATATAGTTATTCTTTTACTCTGATTGTAATACATGAATAACTTATTGTTTTCAGTGATTTAGGAAGTTCAGATCACACTCAACATTCGGTTGGATGACAGAATCTACCTTTGGCGAAATAATCCAATGCACAAGTCTGACAACTGGGAACTGTGGAAGATGAGAGAGAAATTTGAAGGTGTTTGGCTGGCTCTTCTAATTAGCCTATGATAATGATGCACTAATCAAGAATCTACTGTCAAAACAATGACCTTAAATGTGTTTATGAGTGCTATGAGCCTGTTGTTCAAAAATGACAAAGTTCAGGTAGGCAATCTAACCTGACTATGGTGCTGTTACAGTCTGTTATATGAGAGATATGATAAAATCCTTTATTAAATTGGTGGCAAGGTATCTCAGCGGTCTAGAGCTATTTGTGGTCTGGTACAATGTTGAAAATGTCAGCTGTCTTCTATTTGAGTATGTTTCATAAACCCTCTCTGGGTCTTTATGACCTATCAATACTAAACTTAAACTTCAGCTGGCAGAGCCAAATTATGAAATTCTTTTTTACTGGTTTATTTTGTCATTATAATATTGAACCTGAATCTTCCCGGCAATATACAACACAAGAAAGTAAGAAGAATTGAAATTGTACTATGATGTTGGCACTTCATGTCAATATGTCTTCTGTTAACAATTAAAATGAGACTTAAGCTGGTTTGCTGTCTGAACTGGTTTAAGCTGGTCTCCCAGCCTGGCCAAGGTGGTTTTTAGCTGGTCTACCAGCCTGTTGTTTAGCTGTTTGGCCAGCTGGTCTACCTGATCATCTGACAAATGCCCAATACTCCCCTACAATCGGGTAATAGACTTTGCCCAGCTAACCGGTTAAAGTTGGTTTAAGCTGTTTTCCATCATGGTTGGTTATTGGAGGAGAAGCTGACATAGCTTTATTATGATAAAACAAGATGTGATTTTGCATCCTTCTCTCATTCATCTCTTGTGAACCACCAGGGAATGTTGTTCTCCGATCAGAACTATTTTTATTAATAATAATATCACAATACAAATACACAATCATCACCCTCAGTATTGGTGAGTGACAGTGGCGGCTGTACACCACTCCTCTGAGCCAAGCCCTGTCACGTACACGCATGCCCAGTATGTCAGCGTCCATCTGGGATCCTACTCTTCAAACTTCTGTCGCCCAGCTCCCTTCCGGCAGAAAGACCCAGAGACGAGAGTGTGAAGTCAGGCCTCACAGGGGCAAGAAGAAAGCCGTCCAAAGCCAGCTGGTCTGGCTTTGAGGAAAGCAAGAGAGATAGAAAGGGAAAGAGAGAGAGAGAGAGAGAGAGAGAGAGAGAGAGAGAGAGAGAGAGAGAGAGAGACAGAAGAGTAAAGTAATGAAAGGACAATTAAGAAAGTAAGTGTTGCACATCTGAGAGAGACACTATAGGAAGTCCTCAGCAGCGGGTTCTGTAAAGGTGATGGTACACTTCAAGAAACAGGTAAGATACACAGCCATTCACAGAGGGGGAGGGGCAACAACAAAGAACTTGTATTGTTTACAAAATATTAACACATAGCATGACCTGAGTGCTTGTGGATGGTACAAGTAATGGACTAAAACAAGTGGAGAAATCGTACTAGAACAATATCAGATTGGATGATCTAAAAAAATGTTTTAGTATTTTGAGTATACAGTAATATTTCTGTGCCATTCATCCACTGCTCGTCCTGCTTCACATATAATGATATTAAATGTGTCTAATAGAGCTCTGATATCTGATAATACATGCAAAGATGAATTCTGCATTTCATAAAAACAAGTACACTCTACTTACTGGGCAAATTTTCAGTTACAGCTAATTAAATACTAAATTGCTTGGAAGAAGAATAAAATGTTGTGTCTCTTTCTAATCTCTAGACCACAGGTGGCTGGGTGTGCAGTGTGGTTTCTTAGGGTTCTGGTGCCAATGGGTGTTTGCACAGTGGATCCAGAGTATGTGCCTAGCCCTAATGGGACTATTTTTATATATAGCTCCAGCTTTACAAGGCTTCAAATAGAATTTGAAAAAAATGAGAAGTCACAGAGGGCACATAATTTGGGATTTCATCAATAACGATAGCCATTTACCAGGGATTAGTTACAAAAAGTGATAGAACAGATTAGATACTGTTCTATCTTTTGGAACAAGAAAATACAATGTACTTTACAAAGGCATATGAGCAAGTTGTTGAACTTAACATGGTGTTGAATTTTGATCATGCTAGTGTAGCTAAATGCAATATAAGGTTTTACCTTTTGCCACTTTAACCATAGAATGCATATGTAACTTCATCCCTCTAAAATGCTTAAAGGAATGTTCCGGGTTCAATACAAGTTAAAGGAATAGTTCACCCAAAAATGAAAATTTGCTGATAATTTACTCACCCTCAGGCCATCCAAGATATATCTGAGTTTCTTTCTTCATCAAAACAGAATTTAGGACTTTTAGGATTTCATTTCAGGCCTCCTCCTCTAAACAATGCAAGTGAATGTCCTCCATTTTTTGATGGTCCAAAATGCATATTTAGGGTGCATCAAAATAATCCGGGAAGTCGGGAAGTCAGGAAGTCAGGAAGCGCGTCATTGTTTACAAGAGAAACTTGTGCTGTTCACAAACCAAAACAGTCCAAAACAATTTCAAAACAATATAAAATTTCCAAATAATAATAATAAAAAAACAATGTAAACAATGACGCACTTCCTGACTCCTCCTCCACGTGACGCGTGACCTCATGAGCGCACGTCACAGAGATGTACGGAAGCGAACATTTGTAGTTAAAAAGTATATAAGTATTGTTTTGTTTCTAAATATAATCAATATTTTGCATAGAGAAAAACTTTATTTGTCGATATGCATTTTGGACAGTCAAAAAATGGAGTACATTCACTTGCATTGTTTAGAGGAGGAGGCCTGAAATGAAATCCTAAAAGTCTTCAATTCTGTTTTGATGAAGAAAGAAACTCAGATATATCTTGGATGGCCTGAGGGTGAGTACATTTTCAGCAAATTTTCATTTTTGTGTGAACTATTCCTTTAAGGCTGTTAAGCTAAATCGATAGCATTTGTGGCATAACGTTGATTACCACAAAAATTTATTTCCACTCATTCCTCCTTTTCTTTAAAAAAAAAAAAATCAAAAATCGAGGTTACAGTGAGGTCCTTACAATGGAAGTGAATGGGGACAAAAAAGGGAACGTGGCCAATTTTTGGAAGGTTTAAATCACTGATATATATATATATATATATATATATATATATATATATATATATATATATATATATATATATTTATCTGCACCGCCATAATGCTATGCCCAAACATTCTGATGTCCCTAATGACTTTATAGAAAATCATCTAAGTTCAGCGAGTAAACATTAGTCATTCAATCACTGATTTTATATTTGAAATCTGCATGTACATCCCTACAACGCAAATGCTATATACATGTAATGATTTATTTAAAGTCTGTAATTTTTCCTTTTTCTTGAAAGCCCGAGTGAGTTATGTATATCTACTATATATCAAACAGTATCCACCTCTCACAAACTTCATCAGCGAACAGATCAGCTGAATGTAAACAAGTTAACTGAAACTGAGGTAAGATACAAACAGACATTTTCAGACTTATTTATTGTGATAACTGAAGTGTTTCTTCAGAGTTACTTGTTTTATGTTTTAATCAAAAAGTGCCTTGTTCTCACGGTCACTGGAATAAGAGCACGCTCTCTCCTTTTATCACACACAGCGGGTGCACTGAGATTGAGGGAGAGACACACAAAGCAAAGCTGGTTAAAATTAAACTGATATGGGTTTGACTGGAGGACAATGAATTAAACTGACTACAGAGAGCACATCACTATGAAAACAAGCAAATCCTGGGCATTTAAGGCAATTTAGAAATCCTGGTCTGACTTTTTTAAAGTCCCTTTCGGGGGTAAGGACGTGTTGTCACACTAAACAAGCAGATATTACAGCTTTTCCTACATACATTACAACTTGTGGACAGTGTTCCCGCTTCCTTTGGTGATTGTTGTGCTGCACTGATAGACAGAACACTGGGGCAGGTGAATGCTCTGACATCGCGATCCGCATATATCTTCTCCCTCGTAACAAATATTATCCATAACAAGCTAATTAAACATTATTGTCACAAGAGGGAGAATTGCAACTGTCGTATACACAGGTCGGAGACGGTGAAACTGGGGTGTTTTCGCCTGTCAGTCATTGATGCTCTATTAGAGTTTGGGCATACCAAGATGGCCGCTCGAACACTTCCAGTGGCTTCACCTCCTGCTGGCAGTTTAATGTTGCATCAGCGATCCACGGTATATATATATCAGTGGTTTAAATACAGAAATGTGAAGCTTATAATTTTATAAAGCACTTGCATTAATTCTTCTGTTAAAACTTGTGCATTATTTGAGCTATAAAGTTGTTTAAATTGTCATTTTTACAGTCATTTTAGGGTTTGTTGACATTAAATCATCATGGTAATGAAGTTGTAAAATTGTCTTTTTTCAGAAAATGTTTATATGTGATTTTATCACACTAAAATTATGTTTATACACATACCCTTTATGTCATTTGGTTACACTTTTGAAAAAGTGAGTATTTTAATGTTAAAAAATTGGCCCCCATTCCCTTCCATTGTTTGGGCCTCACTGGAATCTCATCATGAGTCAAAATTATTTTTTATAGTAATCAACATTATGCCACAAATGCTTTCGATTGAGCTTAACTTGTATTTAACCCAGAACATTCCTTTAATGTGCGTCAAAGAAGATTTACCCATGGTAAATCTGGATGCTTATTCTTTATAAATCGACTTTTTTTTTTTTTTAAGAAAATTTTAAATGTAATAATAATTGTATTAATAGTTTAAATTTTAAATGGTTGATATATATATATATATATATATATATATATATATATATATATATATATATATATATATATATAATTATTTTTATTTATTTTTTTATTCTGAAGAGTTTCAGACACTTTGAAAATGTAGAAGGAGTTTTAAGAGACAGCTAAAAAAAAACTGTAAAACAAAAATATGTGCAATTTCCATGTTTGGTGATAAAATATGAAATGTCACAACAACTCTACTCACACAAACACACATACACTGGTCAGCCACAACATTAAAACCACCTGCCTAATATTGTGTAGGTTCCCCTCGTACCACCAAATTAGCGCCAACCTGCATCTCAGAATAGCATTCTGAGATGCTATTCTTCTCACCAAAGTAGTTATCTAAGTTATCGTAAACTTTGTCAGTTCAAACCAGTCTGGCCATTCTCTGCTGACCTCTCTCATCAACAAGGCATTTCCGTCCACAGAACTGCTGCTCACTGACACCAACAATCATCCACACATTTATCTAATCAGCCAATCATGTGGCAGCAGTGCAGTGCATAAATTAAGCAGATACGGGTCAGGAGCTTCAGTGTATGTTCATATCAACCATCAGTTTGGGGGAAAAATGTGATCTCGGTGATTTGGACCCTGGCATGATTGTTGGTGCCAGATGGGCTGGTTTGAGTATTTCTGTAACTGCTGATCTCGTGGGATTTTCACATACAACAGTCTCTAGAATTTATTCCGAATGGTGCTAAAAACAAAAAACATCCAGTGAGCAGCAGTTCTGCAGATGGAAACGCCTTGTTTGTGAGAGAGGTCAACAGAGAATAGCCAGACTGGTTTGAACTGACAAAGTCTATGGTAACTCTGATAACTGCTCTGTACAATTGTGGTGAGAAGAATAAAATGACAACCTTATGTACTCTATATTGCTGTATGAAACTTTATATATTTATTTATATATATTCTATATTTCTCAGTGTAGCTATGTTTGTTGTGCAGAGTGGTAAGGGGTACTGAAGAAAGAAAAGTCACAAGTTTAAACATTAACATTAATTAATTTAGCAGATGCTTATTTCCAAAGCCACTTACAAATGAGGAATACAACAGAAGCAATTCCTCCCTGGGAGGCAGTAATAAGATAAGTGCTGTAATACAAAGTTGCAAATTGCTCAGAGAAACACAAGTAGAAGAAGGTGAGAAAGAGTGGTGAGATATATATATATATATATATATATATATATACAGTATATATAATTTATTTATTTATTTTAAGAAAAAAGAAGAGTTGCATTGGTCATTGGGTTAAGTGCTCGCAAAAGAGAAGTGTCTTTAGATGTTTCTTGAAGGTGGCTAAAGAATCAGCTGCTCGGCTGGGGTTCGACAGGTAAAACACACTAAGAAGTTGTTTAGGAGCTATTACCACTGTGCCCTTGCTATGAACTAGTCATCTAAACCTCAGTATAGGAGCTGGAGTTGCAGACCAAAAGACCGCTTAATCTAAAAATGATGTCTTAAAAGTAGATGCTGGGTCATTTTTGACCCACAGATATATGTTCTAGTGCTATTTAAACAAAATAAAAGCAGATGCTGAAACGTATTTAACCTGGACTATTTTTTTTCTTCTTCTATTGATTACACGCAATAACAAAACCTGTCCATTGTATTTGTGGATTACACTAAAGCATGAGGCAGGAAAAGGAAAGTTACTTCATGAAAACAAAACTCCATGGCTTTGTCCTGCCTAAAGTTTGTAATGAAGTCAAACTACCTACAATCTGTTTAAAACAGTCACAGATAAATAATTTTCAAGAAACATTCAATCATGTATACCATAGAACATTAGTAACAAATTGATGTATTTTGTCAATGTATATGAAATTGTATATAGGCACTTTTTGACAAACCTTGGCCAGTGGCTTTTCATATTGAACTGATATCAGTCAATTTTATCTTAACTTATGGCAATGATATACAGTAATACAATTTATCTAATAAATATAAGCATAGGTCAACCTGTTTCACATCCTTCAAAAACAAAAATAAATATTGTTCCAGTAAATATGCTATTAAACTATGTAAGCAAACTACAGAGTTTACTGTATGTTGATAGCAAAGAACAGGGAGGAAAAATCTGAACTTCTTATTTATTCTTTATTTATGGCAGTGAAGTCAAAATCTATTTGATAAAAGCAGCTGCAAAAATGTGTTTGTAGCCTATATTTTAAAACAAATATAGTGTCTACTGTAGGCTGACAATTTTAAATAAATATTTAGCCTGTTGTGACCATCCATCATCCTAGTTGTGTAGCAAAGGATTGCTTAAAATATATTTTAAAAAATGTGTTGACATGTTGACAGTGCATGGTGCATTTTCTAAACAGTTTGTCCAAGTAATCACCTGGAGAAATATTCTGTACCATTACACCACTTTAGAAGTGAAACTGAACTGCAGATCTTTCAGAAAGTTGTTAAATTGGTCAGAGCTGTGGTGCAGTGCATACATTTGCCAGATGTTGGCTCACAGTGACCTAAAAGTCATAAAAGAATGACAGTCACAATGTAGTTTAGATATAAAATGGGCCTTATACAAACACATTATATAAATGTAAATAAAAAGCCATTTTTAAAGCACCATAAATGAGTGTGATAGTTATTTTTCACATTTGTCTTTCTTTGATTTGGATATGCATAAAATTCTGTGAAACTGTCACTCCTTTGATATCCTGCATGTCCCATTTCCATTTGATAAAACAGTGGTAAGACCATTTCACTTTAAGTCCCGGCAAAAACAACTCATGTTCAGTACCACACCTCTTTCACAGATCCTACTTACACGTGACACTGACACATGCAACGTAAAACGCAGCTAGACCCCTTTCTCTGATTGGTCGCTGGCAAACCGCTGAGGTATGCAATTGGATACGAAACGCGTCACTTTAAAATCACTGACACTATTGTTACTGTTGTTTTATAGAACTTACGTCAAACGTCTAAGGTAGTGGCATTCTAACGACCGTAATAAATATGAAACGTGCTCTTTAGAAAACGGGCTCATAACCCACAATCGTTACAGCAGGGGACTTTACCCAACAGTGACGTCTTTCTGAACTTTTCGCGGCAGTGCTTTAAATATCACTTCCTTGATGACTATTCACTTTGTTTCCTCGCTTTCTCTAACTGTAAAACACGGTGATGTCATGATGTGGAACCGTTTCCTCTCCTTCTCTCCTCAAGAGTCGCGCGCTCACTCACTTTGCTGCCTTTGCCGGTTTTTTTTTTTTTTACCATATTTGAGTCGTAGTTTTTTAGTTTTTCTCATTTGTTTTTAAACTGGAGATGAGACACGAGTAGAGTAGGAGGAGGATAAGGAGGCGGCTGACTT
This sequence comes from Myxocyprinus asiaticus, assembly GCF_019703515.2. NCBI lineage: Eukaryota > Metazoa > Chordata > Actinopteri > Cypriniformes > Catostomidae > Myxocyprinus > Myxocyprinus asiaticus. The sequence continues at coordinate 23,005,565 of NC_059361.1, read as the reverse complement.
TGACTACGTCAAGTTTTCGTCAGAAAGGAGGAGGAGCTTATTGTGCCCTGACAAGAGCCACTGCTGCCTCTTCTGAGTTTGTCAGCTCAGCTCCCGAAAATAGAAGCCGTGTGTCAATGTGACTGAAAATACACAGTGTATCCACGGGAATCACTGATACACAGTATCTATATACAGCGAGGGGGACCGCGAAGAAAAAAGGTGAGTCGCAAAAATAGCAACAATGTTACACAGTAGCGGAGTCTGAGAGAGGGAGAGAGAATGAGAGAGAGAGAGCGAGAGAGAGAGCCCTCCTGAGGGATTTGTGAAGTGAGACAGGAGAAGTACATATTAAAAGCTGTACAATTCGTGGAGTGTGTGAAGATGTTTGCTATATGTGTCTCAATAGACGGCAACATGGATGGATGGATGGATTGTTTGTTGTTGAGTCGCGAGCTTCAGAGTGAAGGACAACAGTGTTTTTCGTGCTCGTGCGCGGGGGTTCAGTCCACTTTGACACTTGGCAAATGCTGAGCTGTAGTCTCCAATCTGTCGATGAAGTTGGTCTTTATTCTTTCTTTTTAGGGCGGTGTAGAAAATCCCTGAAGGGGCGTTTAAAAGTGGACTGATATAGTGAGACATTTAAAGTTTCAAAGTAGAAATGTGTGGGCACTAAACTTTCTAAACCGTTCAGTTTTAGCTTCTGAGTTTTGAGGCGTCAGTGGTTGAAGAGGGCCACCTGTCCCCCTTCAGAGAACTTCAGTCTCTCGCGTTCCTGAAGTTCTGAACCCGACAGGTGCTGCAGGCCAGCGTGACATAACATTTCTGGACTGAGTTACTGAAGACTCTGGTTAAAGTTGAAGGAAATATATTTAATTCTATTATATGACTTTATTTTTTTCTGGACGGAACAGTTGTTCATAGTTGCAAAGCAGCACGGGCGCCTAGATATTCACTTATTGTATTTCTGACTATTTATTCGTTATAAATTGGAATTAAGGTTTTAAGACACATTACTACAGACCTCCAAAGCACGTTCGACCTCTCGTGATTATTTATTTAGCCTTTTGCTGTCGCACTGTTACATACGACTTAATATGCTTAACTTTTCTGTTTGAAATCTAGATGGTGCTGGTCTCTTACGGAGCTTTGAATAGCTGACAGGAACAGCACAAAGTGTCTCAGTGGTTTATTGCAGTCTCTCATGCTGTATGTTAGTGAAATGAAAACAGTTTGACACGTGTAAATTGATGTCCTCAATAACGTCGTAATAAGATTTTAATTTGACTTGATTTAATGTTATTCGTGATGTCATGCTGTCTTTTTACAAACTAGTGAGAGGTCTAGCTATTGTGTGGTACATGGCTGTGACTCATTTACAAGGTCATTAAAGATATTAAATTAAATGTAATTTCATTTTCATTTCTGCTATCTTCAGTTAGTATTGTTAACCAACAATGGGGCCATTGCCTGTTGTCATGCACTGAAAAAAAGAAAATGTGTTTCTTTGATACGAAATTAAAATGTCGGCTCTACTCAAATACTTTGTGAAGTGAAAACCTAAATTAATTTTGTAGCGAAAACCTAAATTAATTGTGTAGTGAAAATGAACTGAGTTAACCTAACTTAAACTTGATCTGTTCTAATAACTCTTTTGAAACTCGCAGCATGTTACTAGCTAGCAACAAACACTAGCATATATATATATATATATATATATATATATATATATATATATATATATATATATATATATAAAACAAGTATGGTGCTGCTGAGAGTTTACAGATCCCCAATCAGTCATTATACTAATGATCCCTCAGTATTTGCTTCATGAGAAAAGCAGAACACATTTTATTTTCAATAGTAACATACACAACCTCAGTTTAACATTAGCTCCACACTTCTCCACAATGGTAACCTCAAAAAAAAAAAAAAATAAAATAAATAAATAAATAAAAAATTCAACATGACAGAAACTCCTCTAAATCCCAACAAAACAGAACATTAAACACTAACAAATCTCCTACTTGTTTTCATTTAGCATAGAAATACATTCAAATACTTAATTTTAAAATGTACTCTCCCAATCCATTCTCATCCAATGGGAACTGGAAATCCCCTGCCCGGCTTCAGCAATACATTGATGCAACAACAAATATTATTCACATTGTCCCAACACAATTGGATTAAGTGAACATAGATGGATTGTACACAATGAAATCAAGCTGAGAGCAAATGCTAAAGAATTGTGTTGCATTAGCTCATTTTAAATAAGTTAATTGAGCATGCAATAAAAATCACGTTGCGTAAACAACATCCATTAGAAGTCTGAATCCATTTGAACATTTCATAGCAATGTGATCATATCACTTTTTGATAACTTTGTTGAAAATCACTTGGACTTTACGCAATATTATTATGTCAAACATAAATGTGTTAAGTTGATCTGAAGTGTTCTTGTTTAGTATTTTCAATAGAGCTGCTTTCCCTTTTTTTCATTGTGTCTTCAGAAAAATTAAAACATAATCTCATACATTCTCACTTTATGCTATTTAAATACTGATTAGTTTAATACAACCCCAATTCCGAAAAATTGGGACAGTATGAAAAATGCTAATTAAAACAAAAAGGAGTGATTTGTAAATTATTTTCACCCTTTGTTAAATTGAAAACAATACAACTACACATAATATGATGTTTTACCTTGTGAATTTCATTTTTTTTTTTCTCTAAATGTACAGTAATTTCAAATCAGACGATTGCGACATGCTCCAAAAAAGTTGAGACAGGGGCAATTTAAGACTATTAACAATTTGATGAGTTGAAATAACAAGGCAATGTGAAACAGGAGATGATAAACAGGTGAGGCAATCATGTCATAGTATAAAAGGAGCCTCCAAAAACAGCCTAGACCTTCAAGAGCAAGGATCATTCGAGACTTGTCAATTTGCCAACAGATGCTTCAGCAAATAATCCAGCACTTTGAGAACAATGTTCCCCAAAGACAAATTGGAATTCGTGTGATCTCTGATCCCTCAGACGTCACTGTCTTAAAAAATATCATTCATCTGTAATAGATATCATGAACATGGGCTTGGGTTAACTTTAGTAAACCTTTGTTAGTCAACACCACTCACCGCTGCATCCACAGATGAAAGTTAAGACTTTGCTATGCAAAGCAAAAGCCCTACATCAACACTGTCCAGAAGTGCTGCCGACTTCTCTGGTCTCGGTATCATCTTAGATGGAAAGTAGTACAGTGGAACTGTGTTTTTTGGCCGAAGAGTCCACATTTCAAATAGTTTTTGAAAAACACAGCCGTCGTGTTCTCTGGGACAAAGAGGAAAAGGGCCATCCAAGCTGTTATTAGCATCAGGTCCAGCCAGTGTCTGTATGGGCCAGGGGTGTGTCAGTGCCCATGGCATGGGTTACTCGCACATCTGTGAGAACTCCATGAATGTAGACAGATATGTACAAATTTTGGAGCAGCATATACTGCCATCCAGCACCACAGTGGTTAACACTGTCCCAACTTTTTTGGAGCGTATTGCAATCATCTGATTTGAAATGACTGTACATTTTCAAAAAACTATGAAATTCACAAGGAAAAACATCATATAATGTGTAGCTGTAGAGCTTTCAATATAGCAAAGGGTGATTATAATTTACAGATCGCTCATTTTTGTTTTTATTAGCCTTTTTCACACTGTCCCAACTTTTTCAGAATTGGGGTAGTACATTTTAATGCATAATTTGATATTTGTCTTAGAAATGCTTGTTTAAAACACTGATTTCAATTTGATACAATTTCAATATGTACTTTGGTTTTCTGTGCAGAAAAATGCACGATCAAATTAGCTTGTGCTTTAAAATAATACCTTGAAACAAATGTTTTATTATAAGTACAGCTTGATTTTTTCTTTTTTGTAATATGTGTCCTCTCAGAGCAGAGCATCTGACTTTGAAATGCCCAGCCTAATCATACACAGGCAAAAAAGTACTTGTGCTTGTAAGATTACACATGCCTCTGTAAATGGCCCTGTACCCTGCCATTTAGTTATCAGTAAAGTGCCTTTGACTCGCCATGATGACTCTCCTTAAACTTGATATGTCATTTTGACTTTCACAAAATGTGTCGATAATACATATTTTACATTGATGAAGAAAAATTAATGAAACAGCATACAAAGTATGACATGTTGTCTTGACCTGTTGTCAAAGGATGAATGGGGCTGTGTTCTTAAGGTTTCTCATTGCTTGTGTCTGACTAGCTTTATAATTACAAGCCACATGAGGCAGGCAATCAAGTCATTGTACATCATCATGAAAATGACCTCAGGAAGCATGTTTGCCTTTCCCACTGATTGTTTGGCCTTTTAGAGGCTTACAACCAATGGTCAAGGGTCCAGCACGCATTAGTTACATGATTGGTTCAATATTTCAAGCTGCTCTAAAAGAGATGGTATAATTGAAAATGAAGTGTTTTGTTTTGTTCCAAAATGGAAAAAAACAAAACAATGTTTTTTGTGCACAAGTGCTTGTTTTTGATTTGGGCTGGAGCAGATGTATTTGATGTGTCCGGGCATGACATTCAAAGTAAACAAGAAGAAAAATCTAGATAAAAATCAAAGCTTTATAATTTCACAAGCTAACATGAAATGTGTGTTTGTGAAGGACAGGGAATTATTCAGTCTTGGTGTTAGAATAGATTTTGTTTAATTATTTGATCCCTCTGCACTCTGACTGAGATATTAGCTTATGAACTGTACGTACAGTACACACTGAATAAGTTTATGGTATGAGCCGCAGTTTTAAATGTTAAAATAAGTTATCTTAATTAAATTTGTTTTACAGCCTTCATTTTCATCTATAGTGAATTGGAAAGAAATCATATTTCAGTCAAGCCTTAAAGGCCATCACCTTTCCCCCCACCATCTGGCCTGCTATTTGACTTCATTATAGTTTAAAAAGCCCAGACTAAAACAGAGTCAGCACTGAAAACATGCTGAAACTCAATAGCTTTCTATTTACACTCTCGACAATGAATTAGTCAGCGAAGGAATTCTTTTAACATTCTGAATGTTTCTGTTCAAATCAGATCATATCCAATAAAGTGACACTTTTGAAATAGCCTAGTGTCTTGTTGTGTTCTGATAATAAAGCATCTTTTTAATAAAGCAACATAAACGGATTGTTTATAGTGTACCTTTATCTCTGTATGTTATGCAGGATTGTCAATTTTACACAACTAAGTCTATGCTTGGAGATTTATGAGTGCAGCAGTGCCATTTATGGTACAGACATCCTGGCACGAGTGTAAAGGGAAGCCTGTGTATTAAGTATCTATTTATTCTTTAGTATTTTTTTGTTTCTTTCATTGGTTGCATTTACATCACTTTCCCATTCGGCCCCAGTCACTGCTAATGCAGTTAAATTAAGTCTCCTCATTTCTCTATTAGGATCTAGACCTAATATGTTTCCCAGATTGGACCCCAACAACACTGGAACATACACTCACTGAGCACTTCATAAGGAAAACTATGGTCCTAATAGAGTTCCCGACGTGGTCTTCTGTTGTTGTAGCCCATCTGCCTCATGGAACGATGTGTTGTGGATTCTGAAATGCTGTTCTGCACATCACAATTGTACAGAGTACTTATCTGAGTTACCGTAGCCTTTCTGTCAGCTCGGACCAGTCTGGCCATTCTCTGTTGACCTCTCTCATCAACAAGGCATTTCTGTCTGCAGAACTGCTGCTCACTGGAAGTTTTTTGTTTTTGGCACCATTCTTAGTAAACTCTAGAAATTGTTATGCGTGAAAATACCAGGGTCTGGTTGCACCAACTATACGTACATTACAACTTAGCTTAGTTGTGGCGTAAATGTGCACTAAGTCACAATTTATGCACTACTAAATATTTGAGCATTGCACTGTTAAATTTAGGTAGGACTAACCCTACCTATAAACTAAGTATTTACGGCAGCCTCCGATCAGGAGTAACTGATGGAATAAAAAAGCAGACTCATTTAATGACATCAATGAGCTCATGTTTTGCGTGACAGGCTTCAATCCTTTCCACATATATGATGATGTTGGCATTTACATTTACGAGAGAGAGAAATTTTTTTTACTTTTAAGTAGGGATGCACCGATCCGATACCTTGATCGGTATCGGCTCCGATACTGAAGCTTTTAAACAGAGCGGGTATCGGTCCGACAAGCCCGATCCAAATCCGATACTGTGTGTTAGTCATATTCGTTACTGTCAAGCTCAAAAAAATTGCATAAAAGAACCATAAAAACACAATTAAAGTAGTTAATATGACTTGTGCATTTTATTCAAAGCCACTTGAAGACGTGCAATAGCTCTGTGAGTCACAAAAGGCTGTGTTTAATAAGTAAATATATAAAATGCATGTGCAGCCCCAGCACGTCAGTGAATGGCACTGCTCTGTTTACACACACACTCGCAGCTATTTTTAGCCTTCATGCGGTGCGCAATATTTAAGCGCTACTCACGAACAACATCTCAGATGTAGATGCTTAGTAGTTCGGTTCACTTATAATATGAATTTAGAATGGCACTGGAGGGGCTTTTTTACCAGAATTTGAATAAGAAGCTAATTAAACTACTGTGAACTTGCCTACAAACAGACACATACAGGACTTCCTGGAGAGTTCAGAATGTCATAATAAAAGCGTGAGGGTTTAAAAGTTTAAAAATGCACGATTGAGATATATTACTATATATTACTATTATATTATTATTATTATTATTATTATTATCTTTTGTTTACAAATTATAATCATATTTAAGTTGAATGGGTTCCAAAAAATAACTGAGTGAATGAAAAGTGGACTGATATCTTACAACTAAATTGAACAAAAAAGAGATCTGAATCCTTTAAAGTCCAGATGCAAGTTGAAACATTTTTTTGGGAAAAAAAAAAAAAAAACACTAGTTTCTATTCTACTGAAGACTTGAAGACTGGAAATACTGTTAATTTTGCTGCTACATTATCCAGTATACTAGTTAACAATAAAGTTTTTCTTAATAAGCTATACATTTATATTGAATTAATGTGTAGTTAGAGGATTGCATTTCTTTACATATTAAAGAGCACACCCAATTAGTTCCACACAATAATGTAAAGGTATTCTAAACTGATTATGCAAAAAAAACAACAACACTGGTATCGGATCGGTATCGGCCGATACTGAGATTTCCGATATCGGAATCGGATTGGATGTGGTATCGGTGCATTCCTACTTTTAAGTAGAGCCTGACCGATATGGGATTTTTGAGACGATACAGATTTTAGAGTGGGAAATTCACTGATTACCGATATGGTGGCCGATATAGTTAATTTTTGAGCTGGAATGAAAACAGACTTTTTCTATGTGGATTGTGCACCGATATAACTATGCAAAGGTACTCAGAAGGCTGTTTTCTTAAATATTTTTATCAAAGAATATTTGACATTTTTATTATACATTGTCAACAAATTCTAGAAATGAACACTGAGAAAATAAAGAATAAATAAAAATACAATAAATAGCTTAAAAAAACATCCGTACTGTATGTTCAGTATCAGTCAGTTGCTGACCATTTAAATAAAGAATAAATATATACAATAAATAGCTAAATAAACATCAATATTGTATTTTTAGTATCAGTCAGTTGCTGACCATTTAAATAAAGAATAAATAAAAATACAATAAATAGCTAAGTAAACATCAGTTCTGTTTAGTGTCAGTCAAATACTGACCATTAAAATAAAGAATACATTCAAATAAAATAAATAGCTAAATAAACATCAGTACTGTTTAGTATCAGTCAAATGCTGACCATTAAAATAAAGAATAAATAAAAATAAAATAAATAGCTAAATAAACATCAGTACTGTTTAGTATCAGTCAAATGCTGACCATTAAAATAAAGAATAAATAAAAATAAAATAAATAGCTAAATAAACATCAGTACTGTTTAGTATCAGTCAAATGCTGTCTATATTAATACTGCCACGACAAGAGAAAACAGCGGCAGCGGTGTTACACCATATTCTGCTATATAAGTTCAGGGGAAACTTTCAACAGTGGAAAACCAGACTTTTAAATATTACATTTTATAAATGCAACGACTGGAATTGTTCGGTTGAAGGGGGTACCAAACTGTGAATCCTGAACAAAACAGTTTGGTGAATACGTTTACAGATTAGCTTCCAATCAGCTGACAAGCAATGAAAGTAGCTACATGGTTAGTTAGTTAGCTATAAGCTCATTGCCACGGAGCGCAAAAGATGGACTTTTATTTACTTTCCAGCATTGCGTCTCATCAAATAGGTAACAACATAGCGTGAAATCAACATTCATCAGACACAATCCACCACCGCACCGTTGTCTGCTGAGCTGCAAAAAGATGCTCTGATGTTTACCTTTCAATCTGCTACATTACTGACTGCACTAACAAACTATAGCTGGCTAACAGCAAACAGATGTGATAAACAGGAGTGACATGGTTGTCAGGACATTATATTAGTTATATTGAAAAGGGAAAATGATGGGGTCATTGTTTATTAATGTATTTCACAAACTAGTTAGCAACTTACAGAGAATACACCGCTTAACTCCGCCCTCTCTGCAGAACCACCATCAGCTCAGCTCTGTAAACAGTGGAATTGGAATGCGCTCTGCTGGACAAACTACGTTATGATACCAATTCTAAAGCATTGTTTTCTGCATTGTATGTTCTGAAAAAGTTTTCATATCTGCGCATATATCGGTCGGGCACTACTTTTAAGCGGCTCTTCAGCATGAAATCGTTGTAACGGTGCAGTTTTCAGGGTGCATCGCCCAGTGTCAAGTTTCAATAAATTCAAAATAAATATATGATATTAAAATGAATAAATGTCTATTTTTCCAGCCTGTTGTATTATTATTTATTTATCACCCCTTATTTATTTTAGATACAGTTTATATTTATTGTTATTTACACAGGGCAAATATACTATTTATCAAACGTAGCTACTTTTATTATGTATCGTATTTTAATGGGGATTTAATTTATTACAGCTGACAGTTACGGGTTACAAGGTTTGAACATCAACCGTAACAAGATAAAACTAAAATGCACAGCTTTTTAATACTTCTGTGTACAAATTTGAAGGCTTCTTATTGGATCAATGTAAACATCATATTATGCAACTACACATTACTTTACGGAGAGCTTACGAACTACTAGTTAAGTCTTGCCTTAAGAAAAGATGGTGCAACCAAATTAAGCACTGACTTAGTTACAAACTGACTAGTAGTTACTAAGCCCTTAGTGTGAACTTTACATCCTAACTTATGTGAGAATTTATGCACAGCTGGTGCAACCCTACCCAGGAGATCAGCAGTTACAGAAATATTCAAACCAGCCCATCTGGCACCAACAATCATGCCACGGTCCAAATCACTGAGATCACATTTTTTCCCTATTCTGTTGGTTGATGTGAACATTAACTGAAGCTCCTGACCCATATCTGTATGATTTTATGCATTGCACTGCTGCCACACGATTGGCTGAATAGATAATCGCATGAATAAATAGGTGTACAGGTGTTCCTAAAGTGCTTAGTGATTGTAAACGTCATTTCCACTATCAAGTGACATCTTGTGTATTACAGCTTAAGTAGTGATATCTGAGAGCAAATGGGCTTTATAAACCTACTCAGGCTTGCTCCTTTGTATTTCTCCCCTATGCTTGTCATATATTAGACTGTAGTTTACAGTTCATTGGGTTTAACATGTGATTCATAGTGTGTGCCATACAGTGCACTTGTACCTCACTGTCAGTATACATCCTCCCATGGGCATCCCGGTGCCGTTCTTGTAAAATAAAGTCAGCCATGGAGAAGTGGAGCTCCAGAGGTAGTGATTGGTGTTGCGCAGGGTGGGGGTTAGAGCGTCTCCCACTGTGCTGTTCATAGCACTCCAATCTCACAGCCTGCTCTCAGCTCCTTCCAGGAGAGAGTGAATAGAGAGAGTCTGGAGTGTGTGGGCGAGTCTGATCTGCAATTAACACTGGTTGTCAGAAAGAGAAAACTGGCGTTTACACCATGCTTCTGAATCACTGAGCGAACACTTTTCCTCTACTCCCTTACCCCTCTTACAGGACATTTTACCCAAGGAGGAGAAAGCACCAAGAAGCTCCAAGTAGAGAGAAGCATTGAAAGCAACGGAAGAAAGAACAAAAATAAGACTTGAGCCAGATATTGTGGGTCCAGGACTGAGGATTGTACTGCTTTGTTTGTTAGGTAAGCCCATCTTTTCTTCTCTTCCTAATAGCCTATTGCATCTTTGTTTTAATTGCAGCAGAGACAAGCTCACTTTCTTGTATTAAATCTAATGAACTAAGCTTTATGTAGTGCCATATGGTCAGTTGACAGCTAATATTAAGTCCCTGCTGTATATGCATAATTTGAAATATATGGAACTCTGACAAGTTGTTTTCATGTTTCAAAAAAGGAGATACACTGGCAATATAAAAGTTTCAGTCTGAAATTACAATCCTCTGCTGAATTTAAAGTGAAACACCCTGTTCTTAAATGTCTTATTTGAGTCAGCTGCAGCTGGCAAAGGATGCATTGTTCAGTCACAAAGTTAGCCACAAATGTTATTTAACAAGTGGAGGGTGGACCTTTTCAAAACAAGAGTATGTAATTTTGGTCTCTGTAGTGTTATGAAATGAAATGTATTCAGTCATTAACAATCACAGACAATATTGTGATGTTGTCTAGTATTTATATATTTACACTATGGAATTCTGTAAAAATATGTAATGTTTCAAAGAACAAATTGCTATGAGGTAGATAGAACAGGGTTATTTGATCTTAAGTGCAATTTTTGGCTTTGGGTTTGTTTTCAACCAACCAAAGCAAGCAAACAAAAATACCACTCAGCCCATCATTTACAAACTTCCTTTAATGATACATTTGTGCAGTCCTTACTGGAAACAAGACGTAATTTACTCCACATTTGACGCGCCATGCTCATTACTTGTTTGAACGCTTCTGTCGCGGGCCCATCCTTGCTCAAGAGTTGAATTTGAAGGGACTTCAGCAGTTCTGTTCTAAATATTTTTCAGATCAGCCCTTAGGAATGTGCCATACATCTGCACCATATCCATTAAATCATGCTTGGTTTTCTTTTTGTTCAACGGCTCTCTTTCACGCTTGCTCAGAGCAGCGTGATTCATTGTTTATTGGAACCCTATCATTAAGCTGGAGATTCCAGCATTCTCCCGTGAGACCTGGAGGCAGGATGCAGAATCTTGAGCCCAGTAGATAATGTTTGAGCCATAGTTTGCTTGTGTGGGCACTTCGGGCTTTTTTCCCTCCTTTGGGAACATCTCAGAGGATTTTGTATTCAATAAAAGGCATATAAATGGAATGCTTTTATCACCATAAAGGGCAGAGTTATGAATATGCATTACATGCATATAGGTCTATTCAGTTGATTTAGTCCATGCTGACTTCCCTCTCTATTATCTGTGGTTTTTGGATCAGCTCACTAGCCCAGCGGAATGTACAATGTCCCAGCGGGGTCACCCATCAATCAGCCATAAGTAGCAGCTCCAAAACCAGAAACCTCTGGCTGCCTCCTGTCCCACCACTGCGCCACATTGCCACACGTTTGATTCTAAATAAGTTACCAAAGGATATGTGAGACATGTTAGGCAAACAGAAAAACCATCATTTAAAATGTGTATCAAAATATTAGCTCCTCATTTAACTCACGTACACACAACTGCGCCTGTTACCAGTCATAAATAGGTTTCCATAGCACTTGCCAAATAAAACGATCTATCAAGTTCTTAGGCTCCTCAATTTTAACTTTATTAGGCAGCTCCTTTATATGTAGCGATGATGACTTCCAAAACATTGGCCTTGGGATTAGCGTCCAAGTTGGCACAGACCACATTAAAATACTACTCACTTTCTGACATGAGGATAAGATTTCAAAGTTTGTTAAATCATATTTAAACACTTATATTCAGTGTTCACAGCGTTCATGAGTGTGTGTAAAAAAAAAAAAAAAAAAAAAAAAAAAAAGCATGCACAAAATTGTTATTAAATAAGACCATTTTAGTGACTTAAAACTGAGAATTATCTGGCTAGATACATGTCAGCTGAATGTATTCTTGCAACTCTGTTTGACACTACCTAGAAAAGCCTTGTGAATAGAAATGCATTGTTGTCTGTGTGAGTCTTGATTTAGAACTGCATTAAGGAAAGCACAAGAGTGTAGATTAAAATCCTTAGTTTCTTATTTGTGAATGTGCAGCAAAAACATAATTAATTTTGTCAACACTCTCCATTAAACTTCTAAGATTCATTAAAGTGTATTAAACATTTATGAATGTCAGAAGTCTAATGCAGACTATGTAGTCTCATAGTGCCACAGTCACACTGTATCAAATGTCAAGCATTAAAAAAAAGAGAGTTGTTGTAGGAAAGAAGCCATAGTTTCCACAGCATACAATAACAACCGGACAAAATATGTTTCTGTTAATTGTTTTAATTAGGGAGTATTCTAGTAATAAAATGCTCCACCACCACGAAAAAGAGACCACTGCATTCTATTTATAATTTTGAACTTGATTCTTAATTCATTGTGTCATACTTTCCTTGCTATAGTACTATTTTAACATAAAGTTTCCCCTGAATATCCACACATGCTCAATGTAACAGCATCCTTGATAGCATTTGACGTCTGCTGTGAATGATCTACCACATTAGTGCTGTGTTGCGGGAAGGTTGCATTTGCATTTTCTAAAGAAACAGCTTACACTGACCTTTCAACTGCCCTTGGGTGCGACCTCTGGTGGTAAGCCACCCCATACGGTCCACTCAGCACATGTGCTGCTGAGCAGAGCAGAGCGGCTTAAGGATCAACAGCCTCTTTCCCTTCTACTGCGCCCTTCCTGAAGACGTGGTCATGTGCGAGGCCCTGGCTTCAAGTGTCCTTACCTCCTTTGCTCTATAGGCCGTGGCTGGGTACTCAGCAGGGGTGAGCCTGAAGCCAGAGCAGCAGCCCAAAGCTGCTAATCCTCTTTCTCTACTGATCCTCTTCCTCTCTGCCTCCTCACCCTGCCACCACACCGCCCTCTCAGGGTTAAGAGGGCAGCTTAGGCAGGAGTCCCATGTTGCTCAACACTAGGTCAAAACAAAACAAAACAAAAACTTTCAAGTGCTGAACACTAATCCATGTAGTCCATGGAGGGTAATTTACTGCAGATTATCTTGTTTTGTGGGTCAGTGATTAGCCTTAACATGAGTTTCATTATGAACTTGATGAGTTCAAGTTTCTCTTGAAGTACCACTAAAGGATTTTGTCTTGTATCTCTTGCGCTTGTCATCAGAGTGAAATTTAACAACTCTTGTTATTGCGTCTGAATGTACAGTATAATTTTTATTTGACTTTTGTAAGCTTTGATGGGAAATGATTTGTACACTTTAACAAGGTTTTCACTTACAGGAACTAGCAATGAACATTTGCATTTCATAAATTAATATTAACCAAGATTAATAAATGCTGTAAAAAATATTTTTCACTGTTAGTTCATCACCTAATGCATCTAATAATGTTAACAAATACAACCTTATTGTGAAGTGTTAACAGGAGATGTTAGGCAGTATGACAGACTCAGTCACCATTTAATTTCATTGCACCTTTTTTTCCATACAGTGAAAGTGAATAGTGACTGAGGCTGTCATTCTGTCATGAGTATGAACACATGATGACAGATTTTCATTTTTGCTGAGCAAACCCTTTAAGGAAAACTTTCCTCCTGCATCCTGGTAAACAATGCACTTAGGAAAGAATAACTTTAAAGCCTGTGAATCTCCACTCTCAGACCCTCATGCAATATCACGTGACATCAGCGAGGGTGCGCGCAAGCGATTGTGGTTTCTGAGGTGGGCTCATGAGAATGTGTGGTGGAGACTGGCATGGCTAATAGCTGATGGCTCGGAGGAGTGACGCAGTCTGCACCTGTGTTCTGCCGACCCCCCCCCCGCCGTCTCTCATCACCTCTGCTCTGTGTGCATTGATATGTTTGCTTTAAACCACAGCCTTGCATTGCTCTGCATGCTCAGGATATCAGCGTTGAATGCTATCATGGACACACCTTATGAGAGAGACATGTCTCAATAGAATCATAATATTGTGCTTGTATTCTTTTAAAACCTGCAGCCCTTCTGCCTTATTGTTTTCCTCTTATATCATAGTGGGTGGGTTTTGAATATGATGTTGTTTTCATGCCACATTATTGTTGTGTATCATCACTGTTTGTAGTCTTAAGGAATGGTTATACGCAAAATGGCACATCATCTGTCATGCGTGACGATGCTGTAATGCCACGGTGTCTGTAATGATTTCAGCTCAAAGACTTGAACTTCTTTTAAAGAGGTACCACTATTTCTTCTATTCCCACTAGTTCTACTTCCTTTGCAACCTATCATGGCAAAACACAAACAAACAAATGGAACAAACCAAAAATTATCATAGTATTTGTTTTGTGGTCACACAGTGGATCAGAGTGAGATTTTATCTGTTGTCTGGGCAAGCTGGTGAACTCTTATATATTCCTGAATTGCAGGCTTATGTCACATTGAGCTGAAAGCATGTTTGGCACGTAAGTCATAATAGCAAAACCATCTACTTGTTCTGGGTGTGTCACTTTAGTTTAACAAGACTTTCCCTATTGCCAGAAGCATAATTCTCTCTTTAAACTCAATTGAACCTGACAGTAAGTAATATAAGGCCAAAAGTAAAGAAACACACCTATGGAGTAGGACTAAAATTTACTATTAAACCCCAAAGTACTGTTTTTTTCTTAAAACAGAATGACAAAATGATAATGCTAGATAGGCTAATGCATACAGTAATGAATGACCGAACTTCTATGATTAATTCATCACAAAGGAATGTTGCATTTTGTCACACTGTATCAGGTAATCATGAATGAGCCAGTAATTGTTGTGGCTCATGTCAAGTCAGAACCTTTGGCAAAGCAGGAGAAGATGCAGCTGTTCTTCATGAACAGGAAAAAAAGGGGCCACATCCATGTTTTCCCCAGGTTTTCCCAGATTCCCTGTTGTCTACCAGAGTTTGTGGCTGCAAAAGGTTGTACAAGAGATGATACATGCCTGTTGACAATAACACATTCTGAAAATTGTTATTGGTTGACTTTTATTATGTTTAGACTTTCCTCCTTTGCTTTTTTATTTTAGATTGAGGTGTCAGTACTAGGAATGGGCAGGGTGGTTGACTACTAGATTACTTAAAGTCAACTCGTTTTTTAGATTTAATAATTTTATAGTATTAAATTTTACAGTTTTTGTAACCAACTAGTCAACTAGTCTAAAGAGAAACCAACCTTCAGAAAACAGTAAAAAAAAAAAAAAAAAAAAAAAAAAAAAAAGTGTTTATGTGCCCCATTTAAAATACTTAATCTATTCCAAATTCGATGCTAAATTACACTGAAAAAGGGCATTTATCAGCGACGTCCTCGCCTTGAATTATGATCATTGTACATTAATATAGAACATGGCACGCATTCACTGAATCAACTTTAGCAAATATTTAACAGGCATATTTATTGAAAACAACTGAATGAATAGTGCAGGATCAATGGAACAACCATTAAAAGCCTGTTCTAAACGGAAATCACAAAGTAAAAGTTACTTAACTCAGAGGATGTTTTTGTAATTGACTGTTATTAAAACAGTAGGACATTGTTGAAAATAATTAACAGGTAGACTAAGCCAAATCTATGAGAGAGAAAAAAATGCTCTAAAAAGTTGCGCATATTTCACGACGTGCAGTCGTGCATTAGCCATTGATCTAATATGACAGCTGTTCAGTAAAGAACGTTAACCAATAAGTTACGATGTAAAAAAAAAAAAAAGTAGCTATAGGATAGAAAGGATAGATAGGCCTGTGATGTAACCTGCAATAAACCTAATGTATTCTAAACATGACGTGCACACAGAATAAAAGATAGTTTAACCCATTCAGCAGTCGGCACCTTGTTGAAAATAGCCTTCTTAATCAGCAGATTAAAAAATGGCATACCTAGCCTAAAACAGTTATTTTCTAGGATACTTACTCAAAAGCTTAAATTTTTGATGAGTAAAATTAACCCGTCGACATGGTCCTGTGAAAGACGGGATTTGACTCACCTGAGGCGTCTATCCTGCGCTTGAAAAAGCCCGCTCAGTGGAAAAATAACGTACAAGCATGCACAGATTTAAAGAAGACTCAAATGTGAAAACATCCATAGGGACTTTCAAATGTCTGGAAAGCCGATTCCCGCACCACTGAAGTGATTTCATTACTACTTTGCTGAGTTTGCTTGTCTAGCGAGAGGACATTTTCCTGCGCGCGCCGCGAGTGAGAGAGGGAAGAAGCACGCGCAGCCTGAGGTGAAATTAAACTCTGTATCTGCTCCAGAAATCCTCTTTTTTTTTTTTTTTTTTTTTTTTTTTTAAATATTTGTATTATTAATTCTATTTAAAATATGTAACATTAATATGACAGTAATTTAAGTGCAGCCTCTGTAAAAATATAAAGCCAAACATAAATGTGTAAAAATTATGATCAGTTTAATGGGGGAAATATTAACCGACTAGTAATTCCAGTGTGGACTAGCAGCATCAGAACAGTTTAGTCGACTAGTCTCGCACATCCCTAATATATACACTATATTGCCAAAAGTATTCGCTCATCTGCCTTTAGACGCATATGAACTTAAGTGACATCCCATTCTTAATCCATAGGGTTTAATATGACGTCGGCCCACCCTTTGCAGCTATAACAGCTTCAACTCTTCTGGGAAGGCTTTTCACAAGGTTTAGGAGTGTGTTTATGGGAATTTTTGACCATTCTTCCAGATGCGCATTTGTGAGGTCAGACACTGATGTTGGACGAGAAGGCCTGGCTCGCAGTCTTCGCTCTAATTCATCCCAAAGGTGCTCTATCGGGTTGAGGTCAGGACTCTGTGCAGGCCAGTCAAGTTCTTCCACACCAAACTCGCTCATCCATGTCTTTATGGACCTTGCTTTGTGCATTGGTGCACAGTCATGTTGGAACAGGAAGGGGCCATCCCCAAACTGTTCCCACGAAGTTGGGAGCATAGAATTATCCAAAATCTCTTGGTATGCTGAAGCATTCAGAGTTCCTTTCACTGGAACTAAGGGGCCAAGTCCAGCTCCTGAAAAACAACCCCACACCATAATCCCCCCTCCACCAAACTTCACAGTTGGCACAATGCAGTCAGACAAGTACCATTCTTCTGGCAACCGCCAAACCCAGACTCGTCCATCAGATTGCCAGATGGAGAAGCGTGATTCGTCACTCCAGAGAACGCGTCTCCACTGCTCTAGAGTCCAGTGGCGGCGTGCTTTACACCACTGCATCCAACGCTTTGCATTGCACTTGGTGATGTATGGCTTGGATGCAGCTGCTCAGCCATGGAAACCCATTCCATGAAGCTCTCTACGCACTGTTCTTGAGCTAATCTGAAGGCCACATGAACTTTGGAGGTCTGTAGCGATTGACTCTGCAGAAAGTTGGCGACCTCTGCGCACTATGCACCTCAGCATCCGCTGACCCCGCTCTGTCATTTTACGTGGCCTACCACTTCGTGGCTGAGTTGCTGTCATTCCCAATCGCTTCCACTTTGTTATAATACCACTGACAGTTGACTGTGGAATACTTAGTAGCGAGGAAATTTCACGACTGGACTTGTTGCACAGGTGGCATCCTATCACAGTACCACGCTGGAATTCACTGAGCTCCTGAGAGTGGCCCATTCTTTCACAAATGTTTGTAGAAGCAGTCTGCATGCCTAGGTGCTTCATTTTATACACCTGCGGCCATGGAAGTGAATGGAACACCTGAATTCAATTATTTGGATGGGTGAGCGAATACTTATCGCAATATAGTGTATATATGTATATATGCCATTTTTGAATGCAGGAATGTGTCCTTTGTGAACACCTCCTGAGAAACA
This sequence comes from Myxocyprinus asiaticus, assembly GCF_019703515.2. NCBI lineage: Eukaryota > Metazoa > Chordata > Actinopteri > Cypriniformes > Catostomidae > Myxocyprinus > Myxocyprinus asiaticus. The sequence continues at coordinate 22,987,521 of NC_059361.1, read as the reverse complement.
TGGCTGTAAATTCTATTTATTTGGGGCTTCCTTATGGCCGACTAGTCAAATAATTGTTTATGCAACCACACAAATTGTCAATTCTGAATATATATATATATATATATATATATATATATATATATATATATATATATATATATATATATATATATTATTATTATTATTATTATTATTATTTTTTTTTCACATCCCTAGTTAGTACTGACTTATTCTGATCATGAGCAATAGAGAAAAACAAAAGAGAAGCATAAAGGAACCAATGCTGCTGATAAGGCCATTAAATCATTGTATTAACAGAAAGATCTGTTCTGATTTTTGTACAGTGTCTTTTGTACAGTGTGATTCCTCTTTAACCCTAAACACATGTCCGATTTGGCTGTGAACCCTGCCGATATACTTTAGGCACACTAGGTCACATCTGACTGCGAGGGAGTTTTAAATTACCCTAATCCTCTGAATTTGCGAAGACGTAATTCCTGTAATATATGACTCTAGTGATTTGTCAAAGCCACCTGGAATACTTTCCATCTTTCCACTGTCTGCAGCACGCTGATAGCAGGATGTCCATATAAAAAGCTCCATCCTGGATGTAAATGGAGCTCTTTGTCTTAACTGTGCTGAGAGGGAAATTACCCATGCTCTTAGATCCATATTCAACACAACACCATTTCAATGGGGGCTTTTATTTTACCAGTGTTCAGTTGAAGAATTCAGCCATAGCCAGGCCCCATCTTCATTTTTATTCTGTTGCCAGATAGAAACAATCTTAAGCTTCAGAGAGATATCAGCCTGTTTTCTCTCAGGCCAAGGGATCCTATTCAAGACTAGTTATGAAAGTTTTCAGTAATTCTGCACATTTAATTGCAGTAGAAGATATGTGATGTCAGGTGGTTGACTAATCGAATAGTCATCTAACAACTGACTAGTCGATTAGTGGGGTCAACTACAAAAATTCTTTAGTGGTGTTGGTCTTAATGGGAGACACAATTCTCAAATTGAGAGACGTAACTTCTTAGAGAGTGTTTTTACATGATTTGTAAAACTTGCTGTGTTTAACAGTGATTAACAGTCAGTACAATAAAGCCCTTTTCAAGAAGTTTCGTCTTTTTAATGCTTTGTTTAATTTTTTAATGCGCTGTTGTTACAGCAAAGCACTGCATTAACAATATATTTCAAGACTATCACTTTCGGACATGAAATCCTCTACTGTGAGTAATATTCCCATATTTGTGAGGTGCTTTGGAGAGATTAACGTATTTTGCTGATTCTGTCTGACACTGCTTAAAAAATAGTTGCAGTAAATAAGGTTTAAACTGCTTGACCTCCAATATTATCTTGCAGTTCTGCGCTTTCGTCTGCACTGCGAGGATCGCCCTGAAGCACCCCAGTTACATTGAAGCGCATCATTCTGCATTCAGGATGTGCATTAGCGGTTTTGGAGCCTTTCTTATTTCTTACTTTTCTTACTTTGATAGTTTTGTGCAGTAATATATTTGTTGAATATCCTATTTGTTACCATGTTGTAGTGCTGTGCCTAGCGTCCGTATATCCTCTAAAAGGCTTCTGATTGGGGTCATGTAAAACATAACGTAGCCTAATTATACATTATTATCCTTAACACTGACTAGTCTACTAGTCGTTCAAACAACTGACCAACAGGTCGATTATGAAAATTGGTAGTTTTGCACATCTCTAAGGATTTTGCCCTGGTCTGAGAGTTTTGCATAGTTAACTGTTGAAAATCTCTATATTATTTGCACATTTTATCTAGTTTTATTTATGTTTCATTTCCCCTTGCTGTTGCACAACATTGATTTTGCACACATCACACAGTGGGTCCGTTCCAAAACCTTAATGAGCTCCCTCCGGAGGCAGCATTTTAAGGCATCATAGGCTCTCTCCCGACAGGAAGACTGTTCCAAAAGGTAGGTATCTTAATTTTGCTGCCTCCTAAGATACCTCATTTTGGCCAAATTCTAAGGTAACATCGTGAGCTGCATGTGATGAGCGCTATTTTAAAGACGGGAAGAGTTTCCGCCTATGTAGAGCGTTCCAAATCGCTCTCTTACTAGGCCCCATTTCAGTTAGGATGCTGCCATAGAAAACAGCTGCCTATGTAGGTAGGAGACAGTGAGGCAGCTCACTAAGTTTTGTAACAGACCCATTGATTAGAGAGATCACAGGTCAGCTTCTGTCTATTTATCTACTGGTTTGCTATGCAGATTCCTTGAAATCATAATAAAACATAGAAAATGTGGTAAAAAAAAAAAGGCTTGTAGGTTTGGGAACTGATATGAAGTAGCTGACCTCTGCCATGTAAGGAGAAAATTAAGGACAGGGAGGTATCAATTTTACAGCCATGACATCACCCTCCCTCTGGTGCTGGCACTTTTCAACAAGGGAAAACATGACGCCACTCCCTCAGTAAAAGTCAGAGCAATTAAAACACAGTGAAGTACACTGGACAAGATGCACATGTGAATATTTTGTTTATAATCTATGCAGAAACGGCATATATAGGCCTGCCGTTAGTATTGGTTTACTTTGTAAAATTTGCTTGCATTGTTGGTCATAAACTAAACATCTGTTAAGGAAAAAGTCAGGAAGGTTCTAAGTTGAGGGCAAATTAAACTGCTCTACAAAGACAAAACACAGTTACTATGCAAACACTTGGCTTCAAATGGCTTCAAATTTACTTGGGTTTGTGTGGATTTTGTTGTAACTCTTGTCTCCACTGTCCGTTTTCTCTGAATCTGAGCATAGTTGATCCAAACCTATCAGTCACAACAACATTTCGACCAAAAGTGTAGTTACTGCATTTTTCCCTTTGCATGGTAGTATACAAAACTATTTTGTGTATATTCCTTTATTTTTACTTTATTTGTAAAGTATTTTCAAACCACGATTTCTTTTTTATTTTTTTTTTTTTGCGATTTTCAAACTGCGAGGGCTGCGATTTAATTAAATAAATAGATAGTCTCAACGCGCTGCCCGCTGTGCTGTGCCTATGTGCATGGCTATTTTGTCTGTAGTCTGTAGTGCTTTCTTAAATACAATGGGATCATTGTTTTACACATGGGGTTTTAGAGAGGTTCTATGTTCCATATAAACAAACTCTATCTATCTGGTGCCCTGATTGACAGATGTGCTCTGAGTTCGGTTAGGTGTGTTATCGTGATCTGAACACATTATTTAAAGCATCCCAGATTTACTTTAATTGCACATTTGTGTAATTTCACATACCTCTGTTTGTCCACTACAATTTAATGAGCAATTGTGTAAAATTCAGATTGTTGCCAGCCTCTCTCTCTCTACTGATCCAGGTGAAACTTTACTCGGGGCCTGGTATCTCAGCTGTTCTGTGGCCATACTTGGCCAGCATCTCTGACTCCCGGGGTCTTATCCCCCCCCCCGTTCACTGATCGTCTGTCTGTCAGTGGCTTAGCTGCTAGCTTGCTTCTGCGCACACATGGAAGGTCAGCTGGCCCATCACTAACCACCCAGTCAGGCCACAGGCTATCAGTGAACAGTTGGGCTGAAAAGATTCCTGGGAAGGCAAACAGCAGGGCCTCACTCTCACTGGCAGTCTCTCATTCCTGTCACAATGTCAGACTAGGTCCCTTTGTCTCTATATTTTATATTTTTGAACTCTCTCTCATTTTTTCCTTTATTTTGTTTTTTTTTACCTTGGTACCAGAAGTATTTTTCTTGTTAATATTCTCCATGGGGACAAAAAAAGTTATGATCAAATCAACCAGCTTCTAGATGAATGACATCATTGTGAACTATGATTTGAAGCAAAAAAACAATAAAAAAAAGAGTTTGAAAATTGTGAAGAAAGACAACGAAAGCAATGCGAGTGATGTAATTGAAAAAGAAAATGATGGTTAAATATATCATTACTTATAATAGGTATGTCTTGGAGGGATTATATGTTATTGTTAAAAATCAATTTCACTATGGAGAAAATTAATGGGATTTTTTTTTTACTATGGGAACCCTACTGTTGCCTGCACTGACAGTGAAAGCAAAGAGGTGAAAGGAAAATATTTTCAGGGAGGAAAGGAATGGGATTGTGACACATTACAGGTCATTTCGAACCTATTTTTCCCTTATGAACATCAAAGCTCAACATGGTATATTTGGTGCTAACCACTATGCCACTGCTCAGATGCATTTTCTCTCCATCATCCGTAGAATGGACCTCAAGTAGCACATGAAGTCAACAGTATGTAAATCCTTTTGGATTCAGTGATGAATTACTCTATCAGCCACTCTCAGAAACAACAGTCTCTTTTTTTAAACAAATGTTTACACTTTGTCTCTCTACATATTTGAGAACTCATTATATGTTCAGAGCGAGGCAACTGAACCTAAAGAAGTTATTGTTTGTTTTGCCCAAACAGACCAAAAATTCTTGCTAACTGAAAACACCACAAATTCAGACAAGGAATATCTGTGCACTTCAAACATTAGTTCATTGTGCTGAGTTAAGAGAGACTGCATTTAAAGTCCATTAGTTAGAGAGCAGCATTTTCTAAAGAAGTGCTTCCATTGTATGGTACATTGCATAAACACCAGTGCAGCTTCAAGCAGACATTTATGTAAGAGCATATATCTATACAGTATTTTAAAATAGTTTTTTGCTGAATGGATGAAGAAATAAAATGTCATGGCAACCTTGTTCAGAACCTTTCTGGAGCAGGGATGCTATGGTGACATTCTTGTCTTTCATAAGGAGGTGTTGTACTGCAAATCAAGGAGTCTATGGTTTGAACCATCTGAAAAATTAACGACATACTCCAGCTAAAGAACACTAAGTAGATTCTATCATTTCAGCCCATAATGAAATTAAAATAATCGTTTGACTTGCCAAATAGATGATGGATTTTTTTTGTGAAAGACTCTTGAAATTGTAGGGTACTTTGTAATTGCATTTTTCTATAAGAGCCCCAGAGAAAGAGATACTAAATGGCTAAAATCGTGAATAATCACGAAAGTTGAAGCATTATATATCCGAACAGCTTTTTGTTTTACATTTCAAGCAAGTGACATACAGCTCCCATGGTGCTTTCTTTTTTTATCCCCTATGCTGTCTGTGTATATCTACTGAGAGATTATTGTGCATCAATCTTTCTATACAAAAATAATAAAAACAATCTCATCAGTTCACAACCTTTCCCAGTTTATGAGTCATTGGCATCTATGCTGCCTGGATTGCATAAACCTTTTATATAATGGAGTATTGTAGAACAGTAGGACTAAAGAGGATTGAAATGTTATGGGGAAGAGCATAGTATCAAATATTTAGTGTAAGCTGTTTTCCTGTAAAAAGCAGAAGTATCTCACAGGTCAGGCATAGGCAGGCATTTGGTGTCTGCCGTGACAGCTGGAGCATTACAAAGAAGGATTTTTTGTTGTATTTGAGTGAAGAGATTACCTTATCATAGTTGGTTTTCCACAGAAAATATAGTTTCTCGTTGTCTTAGTGAGGTTTATGTGAGAAGATATCTATTGTTCACTGTAGAAATTCAACCCACTAAAATGTAATTGCTGCCTTAAGTATTTAAGTAAAAATCAAAGTGCCAAATTTACAACAAGCATTAATAAATTCATGGCACTTTTATTACTGATGAAGAAAATAGAGTAGAAAGGATCGTGACAAGATAAATGGATAGAAGCAAATATGTTATTATAGCATATTGATGATTCTTTTTTTTTTTTTTTTTTTTTTTTACCATCTATGATGTGTGAAATAGCTCTGATTTGAATGTTCAAACATGCCTATGATGGCCAAAAAATCCTGTCTATGTAGGCAGCTCACTTGGTTTTGAGGCACAGTAATAGTCTCATCTCAATTTTCAATTATTTGTTTGTGTAAAGGAACTTTGTGTGTGTGTGTTGTGTATTGACATATTAATGCATGGCATCTTTAATACACTCATGTGCCACACAGTTCCCTGTGGAGGAAAATCTCAATTCATATCCACTGTTTATCATTTCTGAATTGAGATCTGTGCAACATCAAAAGACTGCCATGCGAGTTAACACAGCTCGCAGGGTGGCTCTGGGCAAAATGGGGGGTAGTTCTGGCAGGGGGTGCTGGCACTTTTCAGTGCATCAGTGGGATTAGTTATCTCTAGTGATGACTCTCTTTCTCTCTGTGCTGATGGATAGCCATGCAAAGAGAGCCAGGAACACATGCCATCACTTCAGACAACAAGTAGGAGAATGCTACTCTAGAACATCTAGAGATCACACTGAATGTGTGCATGTATAAAGCTGTTAGCATGTACATCTGTGTGTGAGAGCGGATGAGAAAAAGAAAGGGAAATCTGAGTAAATCTTTGTTTAAATCATGCAATTTAAATGAATTGCTGTAAGAACGTATGATTCATTTATTGACAGATTTATAAAAGTACTTGAGAGACTTCAGCAGTTGAATATGTAAGTTTTGTGCCAAAGGCTCTACATAATGTAACCCAGTGAACTTTATTGTAAATTCACAGTCTTTGACCTGTTTCAGAAAGAATAGTACAGTCAGTGCACATGTTTGTACAAAGGTTTAACAAAAACTAGTCTTGAGGGCTCACCCAAGTGTAAAAACAAAAATCCATGGCTGACTTTTGTGTCAAGACACTATGTCTGTACGTTGACATACTGTCATAATGAATTCTGTTGATGAAAGTGTTTTCGAGACTAGCTCACAGTTCTTTCTATTTTAATTATCTTTTGATGGAGATGTTGAGTGAGCGGGTTTGGCCTTTGCTATAGATATGATGTCAAAGACGATCACATATCAGTCATAGATGCTGATATTTTGGAGAGTTTTTTGCACGGTAAGACCAGGAACATGTAGTAAGCGAGTAAATATGGTCAATTTTGATTTCATGTTAATGAAAATGTGAACTCAAATGTGACACTATTTTCTATCCTAATAAATGTCCCTGGTCATATTGTGCACCATTAATCAGTGCACATTACTCATTTAAAAATAAATAAATTTCTTCGCCACCTGAAATAACTTTTATTTTCTGCTGATGTAACTAAGTCCATATGGGAGGAGAAAAATAATATTAACCAATGATACCATAGCCAACATGTTTCCCCTCCTGATCCCATCCAATCCCAGTGGATAAAATCAAGTCCTTCCATATTACAAAGGTTAAATGTCTTGCAAATGCCATTTCATGTTGTTGTTAAGAAAGATTATGTAAATGGTTACAGAAACTGTAATATCACTAGAGTTTTGAAGGTTGACCATTATAGTTAAACCTTGACCTTTTTCAATGTCTTTCAATTATTCAGTTGTTCAGCATATACCCTTTCAAAGGCATTTTGACTAAACTGATTTCATGGAGTTCCATCATTTTTATTATAGACACCAAAATCCTGGATTAGCCACAATTAACATGGGCAAACGTTCACCCACCCAGCACAGTGGTCTCCCCACATGAAATGGATCTAACTGTTTGGAGAGGGTCATCGCTTTATCCTTGAGAAACTGAGAATCCATTCATCGGCTCGGCTTGGAAACCTGACTGACGCAAATGGATCACTGGGAATACGAGTGTCCCAGCAGTAATTATGTTACAACACTGCTACCGCACACGACCAGAGGGTAGAGGGGGTGGGCGGTGGTGAAGAGAATAGTGATACTTCTCTTGTTTCATTACAAGTTTTTTTTTCCTCCTCTTTTGTCCTTTTCTTATTGCCAGGCTGTCATATTCACACACACAGACAATGCACAACCGGTGCTTACTATACATCAGTCATGACATTTACCATGTGCTGAAGGGTGAACTTCAAAAAGTCATGTCACACCTAACATGCAATCAAAGGGTAGTTTAAGTGAGGCTGGTCTCACTTAATCTTTTTTATCTTTTCTTCTACTTTTGTAGAGTTCTTGTCATTTTTGGCCACCAGAACACTTAGCAATGATTGGATGATCAAGGAGGAAACAGTAATGAGAACAGGAACCATATTGAAGTTTCCACCATGGCTTTTGCAGCACGGCCCCCAAGGCATCTTTTCTGTTCAAAGTCACCTTGAGTAGTTTGCCCCCTCTCCCAGCTCTCAACCTTGCTAAAATCCCTGATTGATTGTGGCTGATTGTCTAGTGTGCACTTGGCATTCTCTCACTCTGCATGTAACATGCATTTTATTGCTTTTAGAAACTGAAGTCTTCAATAGACATTCTAACTATATCTGAATTAGTGTACTGGTGACTGTCTTAAAGTCCCAGTGAACTGGCCTCACAAATGTACTGTCCTGTGTTGATATATCTCATCCCTTTTTTTAAATAGCCAATCTCCTTTAGTATATGTCACAGTCATAAACATGATTTGCAACATGTATCACTAGTCAGAGACAGGTGGTATTGGGGGAGGGACAGTCTCTCATTTGATTGGAGAAAATGAGTCAGTGCTAGGGGAATCAAATAAAAGTGAATTTAGTCAATGTTTAGGAATACACTGGCAAATAGATGGCTTCAAAGTTAACAGACATGAACTAAAAGCCACAAAACTTTGATCTTTTTATTTCATGGTGTCTTTAAAGGGTGTTCATTGCTGTAACAAAGTGGCCTGGAAGTCATTCACTTTCAACAAGAGTTTTGATTTCAGGTGAAATATACTGTATATACACTCACTTAACACTTTATTAGGAACACTATGGTCCTAATAAAGTGCCAGACATGGTCTTCTGCTTTTGTAGCCCATCCACCTCAAGATTTGATGTGTTGTGCATTCTGAGATGCTCTCTACAATTGTACAATTGAGTTACTGTAGCCTTTCTGTCAGCTCAAACCAGTCTTGCTATTCTACGTTGACCCCTCTCATCAACAAGCCATTTCTGTCCGCAGAACTGCCGCTCACGTGATGTTTTTTTTTTTTGGCACCATTCTGCAACTTTTGAGACTGTTGTGCATGAAAATCCCAGGAGATCAGCAGTTACAGAAATACTCAAACCAGTCCGTCTGGCACCAACAATCATGACACCCCATTTTTCCCCATTCTGACGGTTGATGTGAACATTAACTGAAGCTCCTGACCCGTATCTGCATGATTTTATGCATTGCACTGCTGCCACACGTGGTTGGCTGATTAGATAATCGCATGAATAAGTAAGTGTACAGGTGTTCCTGATAAAGTGCTCATTGAGTGTATGTGTATATATATATATATATATATATATATATATATATATATATATATATATATATATATATATATATATATATAACGGATTAATGGTGCATTTTGAGGAGTTTTGTCAGTGCTTTTTGTTTTTGCCCCCTTGCTCTCCTGTGACCATGCCCTGCTATTATTACTACTGTACAATCCCTTAAGAGGCTGATCCTGGGAGAGTTTTGATGTGGTGATGGCATTTTGGAGGTGAGAAATGGCTTTCCCTCACCTCCACTGCAATGACACCAGGCGCAAGCATTATGGAATATCGTCTCGGCTGGCATTGATCTGGCCAGAGAATGTAGCACAATCAGAGGAGAGTTGCTGGATGGAGCATGCGGTCATTAGCAAAGATTAACCACCCAGTTCCTGCATGCTCAGCAGTTTTACAGTCACCCATCAAACAAACAGTATATGAAGATCCATATCACATACACATACCTCAGTCCTAGCTTCTGGTAGCTCTACATCTCAGGGATGCAGAGTCTGATACAAAGGTAATAATTAGACTTATAAGATACAAAGCTAATTTAGACTCAGTGAACATCGGCAGAGTTCAAACTAATTGGCTTACTTATAATGTATTGATATAACATATCATATGCTCAGAATGATGTCTTTTTTTGTTACACAATTCTTTGATTGTCATTATTTCACTGTGCTTCAAGTTTCTTAGAACAGCACTTCCAGTAAAGTTACATATGTGTCTGCTAAGAACAGACAGAAAGTGCCTATATCACACATTTATTTACCATAAGCACTTGTCTTTAGATTATATTTTACAAATATAGTTTAGTATATTTCCCCTCTGAGGAAATATTCACCTAACCATTGACACTGTCACTCTTCGTTTTGACAAATGTCACTTGGTCATTTTTAATCACATCCTTTTTTTTTTTTGTACAAGTGGTAGGTTTCCTTATCCAAACATAACATCAGTTTTCTGAATGACAGCAAGAGTCCTGAATTAGTCACAAGTTTAAGAACATCAGTCACTGACACTGATATAATGCAGAGCTCAAACACATTCTTCAGCATGCAAATGTGGCTTTGGAGCTTTTTTGTGAGCTGACAAATGGTGAAATCTTTCAGATTGATCCAATTGCCCCTAAATAAAAAATATTTCTCCCAGGCTGTACAAGATTTTATGTAGAATCATTCCGTTTTTCTCCTGAAGAATGATCCACAGCCAGCCCTTTTTCTTGCATTCTGTTCTTTTATTATATTTTGCATAATGAAATGCTAAAATATGAATGTAAAAGTTCTCTAGTTCATGCCTGTGTAAGATTCCTCATATTTCAGTCTACCCTCTGGGGCTCTTTTTTTTTGTTGTTGTCATGTACATATGTATCATTTTCCGGAAACAGAACTCATATCCTGAACATTCCAACTTGTGAGGAATGTGTTTCGAAATCATTTGCCCTCATGTGGAACATCACCTTAAGCCATAATTTAAAAAGTAAGTTGACATGGTGTGAAAAGTTTGTTATGAGCGAATGCAGGCAGTCTTTTGCGCTATTCCATTTGCGCTCCCTCTCCGAGCCTCATTTTCACTCATTTCTACACACGCACCCCTTTGCTAGATCTTATTAATTATAGCTCATTAGTTGCCTTGGAAACAGAGGTGAGGGAATGAAGAGTGGAGAGTGGAAATGGAGAGACTTGACAAGTAAAAGAATGAGAAAATGAGAGAAGGAAGAAAGAAAAAGAAAGGAAGACAGACAGCAGAAAAAAAGTGTGAACTGGAAAAGAGGAATTGAGAAAGTGGCGTTGTCAGATTAGCATCAGGAGACATTAACAGCGGTGGAGCTGCTGGGGCTGGACTCTTTACCCTGGGCTGCTGGAGAGGAAGATAAGCACATGCTCACAAAGGCCGTCGGGGTAGTGGCAGACACCAGCACGCCTCCTCCCCATTCAGGCAAGGCTGCTACATCTGCAGGTACACAGCCACCCTTGAGAGCCCAAGAACAAAAGCACCAGCTCTCCCGTTTTCCCCTGTTTTGTCAACGCTTCTCACAAATGAACCTTAGTCCTCCCACCAGCCCTCAACTGTAGCACCACACTATGGAGGAAAAACAGTCCCTTTGTCTTTGTAATATGTTTGTGGTAAACTAAGTCCGGTCATTTGTATTTCAAAGTTCTACAGTTTATATATACTGCGGATCTGTCTGTTTTATGGATTCATCCTTCTTTGGTGTATTATCGAGTGGTGATTCATAGTTATGTAAGCCTGGAAGGTTTGAGCTCCTTATCAGTGGAGGCCAAAAAAAGGGAAGCTTGGTGCTGCTTGTTTAAAAAAGGATTTAAAAAAGGAAAGAATAGAAAGTGAGCAAGAGCTCGAAAGAGTGTGCTGGAGTCATCTGCGAAATGGCCCTGGTTGTAAATATAATAAACATGCTGCTATAATACACAGGAGATGGACTTGTGTAGTTGTTTAGTCTCCAACAGACAGGAAGATAACAAGAGGAAGGATCAGAGCAGTTGCTTGTGCCAGTGGCTCCTTTTTTCCCCTTTATTCTCTCTGTCTCTCTCTTCCTCTTTCCCACCCAGTCTAGCTTTTTCTCTCATGTCTCTGCCTGGCTGCTATTGGTCATCTGAAAGGGTCTGAAAAACAGGAAGTTGAGGAGCAGGATGTAGGGAGTGCTCTCTGCCCACGGCTTGTTCTGGGACGTCGAGCTTTCAGGGCGACTGCGCACAGGAAACAACACTGTCATGGTGGTGCCCGAGATGCTGGACACTGCCTGAAGTCTAAAAAATAATGGCTCTTCCTTTTCAAGTGATGTAACTTGGTTTCACTTTACACCTACAAAATATTTGAAGTAGTTATTGACCGACATGGTTTTTTTAATGGCCGATAACGATATCTAGTGAGCAGGATGGCCGAAAAATGAAATTAACTTTTATTTATCATAATATTTACTAAATTTCACAAAAATGTTCACACAAACTTTGTTAAAAAAATCTGTAAAAAAAGAAAAAAAAGAAAAGATTTTTGTGTTTTAGATAGTACATAGCAGCTTCTCCTGCTTTCTGTTTTGTCATCCCATATACATTATAGAAATTGTTAAAACAAGAAAGAAGGAAAAATAACAACAGTGCACATATTAATGTGAAGTCACTACAGACTGTACAGTATGTGCATATCAACAATCGTGTTTTCTCACTAAAATACCTAATAAAATAATAATAGCTAATAATAATAATAATAATATTTTACACAATAGCTTGCATGCAGCATTGCTATGCAGTCCTGTTAAACCCTTATGCCTTTTTCTGAAAACTGAAGGAAATACTTTTAAGTTTCTGTTTGTAGCTGAGTTGACAATGTCCTTCTAATGCAGTGAAATGCTCTCATTCATTCTTCTGTCCATGACATCCCGGTGCTATGTGGTTATTTTAGATTTGGATAGTAACTATTATCGGCCAAGTGTATTTGGATTTACACAAACATACAATTAGTGAATCTAGAAAGCTGTATTTATAACACACTCAGCGCATGTTGGCACCCAAAAATGAAAAATAATGCACACGACTCCAGTCGACAAATAAAGTTCTTCTGAACCCAAACGATTGATTATTTTTAGAAACAAAACAATACTTATGTACTTTTTAATTACAAATGTTCGCTTTGGTACATCTCTGTGACGTGCGCTCATGAGAGTGATGACGTAAGCTGGTTGTTAAGGTCACGCGTCACATGGAGGAGGAGGCAGGAAGCGGGACATTGTTTACAAGAGAAACTTGCACTGACCAAGCGCCATTCACAAACCAAAACAGTCCAAAATAATTTCAAAACAATATAAAATAAAAAATAATTTCCAAATAATAATAATAAAAAAAACATTACTGCAGTAAATAACCATCCTTTATTTCGGAGCAATGCCGTTGCATTATCTACCTGTGCTTTTTCTTTAGCAGAAATATATAGGCTATATGACTGTCAGGAATTCAAGCCACACAAGTTGTAGTTAGTGAAACCAAGTGTGAGAGCGTTTACTGAGATTCATAGGATTTACACAGTGAGATAGATCAAAGGTGATATCACACAGAAGAGAAGCTTCACAAACTGAAGCAAGTGAATTGAGTGCAGGTGCGGTGAATGACAATTCGGGTGATGAGGAGCGGAGCGCTGAGGGAGGTGCAAAGCCAGAGGGAGGTGTGACAATGACAAAGTTTTCACACATACCTGAGTTTGCTGGAAAAACAGCACGGGCACAGCCGATGAATTCAGATATCGACCCTTTGTTTCTTTCGATGGTCTGAAATCCTCAGGGGTAAAATGTTCAATGCACACCCTCCAATATTTGAGAGGATGTAGGGGTGCACTGATATCCAGGTTCAGCACGTTCAGTATAGGCAATCAATGAAAAGTTTATATTTTTCCCAGTGTGCATTTTCTTTGGGGTTTCTGAAGGTTGAAGCATCCAGGATACACACACCAAATGACCATTTTGAACAATGCACTTATACAAATACAAATCTACAGCAAAGACAATTAAACTTTTGTACAGCGCTGCTCCTCTTGTAAACAATGTCCCACTTCCTGTCTCCTCCTCCACGTTACCTTACCAACCAGCTTACATCATCCCTCTCATGAGCGCACATTCGTAGTTAAAATGTATATAAGTATTGTTTTGTTTCTCAAAATAATCAATCATTTGGGTTCAGAAGAACTTTATTTGTTGACTGGAGTCGTGTGGATTATTTTGATGCACCCTAAATATGCATTTTGGACCGTCAAAAAATGGAGGACATTCACTTGCATTGTTTAAAAGAGGAGGCCTGAAATGAAATCCTAAAAACCCTAAATTCTGTTTTGATGAAGAAAGAAACTCTGATACATCTTGGATGGCCTGAGGGTGAGTAAATTACCAGCAAATTTTCATTTTTGGGTGAACTACTTCTTCAAGCAATTCTGTTAACTCTGAGCACAAAAAGGAATTTGTGTGTTTTTAAGAACAGAACTGCCTTGAAATACTCTCATGATCCTCATACATACACAAAGTATGTGTAATACACTTTAGAGAACAGATCTGCACACATACAATAATCACAGCGAACAACACATGCAGGATATTTGTTCATTTTATTAAATTGCAGCCATTACGGTTTAATAATCACACTTAGTTATTTCGTGATTTCGATTGTTCAGCCCTAAATATGACATTACTAGCAGCTATTTACATAGAGCACACTTGAAGTGCTTTGACTTTAAAGTTGCTCTCTCCAGCAACTGTCAGCTTTCAGTTAACACGGCCTGGATCACTGCCTGCATTTGTCACAGAAAGTTTGGTAAGGTTTGTGAATTAAATCTTTGAAAGATATTCAGTCTGCATTATTGTAGACTGTAGATGATATACAGTATGTTTTTGTATTATTTGCCTTTTTGTCATTAGACAAGACAGAGTGAGAATAAAAGTGCAAGCACATAACATCATAAGGGCTCTCAAGGGTGGCTGTGCACATGCCAATATAGTGACATCATGACATATGTACTGTAATTTAGCGGAATTGACCCTTTGCGTAACCCCACCTCAAGTTTTTTTCATTAGTTTTAAGCAGAATTTTATAGAACACTAGGATACAGTATTTATTTTATCTTTGTTTTTAACCTTTAAATAAATATTGAGAAGAGCTTCCTATGATTAAACTATGTGTCAGCCCTCATTTCCAAATGAACATCAGCAAGGACATCTACATTTGCTCCAAGGTAAATTAACTTAACGTCAATTCATTTAAGTACTGATTTAGGTCATATAAGAGGAGATAATAAAAAAAATAAATAAAAAAAAAATGTTTACAGCACCATAGTGAGTGTGTTGTAGACACTATATTAGCAGTTCTGTTCACTTACACTAATGTTATCAGGTGTGTAATCACTATTAAATTATGCTTTTCTCTTTTCAGGTGACTGTGATAATCTGATTCACAGTCTCCACAGTTTTTAATCACATTACTGTGTAATTTCTTAAAAAAAAAAAAACATCAGATAGAAATGCCACTCTTCTGTCCAGTTTACGTAAGAATAATATCTTTTCAGTTTATGAGAATATATCTTCCATGCCTTCCTTTGGAAAGTAATGAATATTGTTAAGCCTTGTAAATACACAGTACATGAAGTTTTCCATGTTCAGCTCATATTATTAATATGTTTTCAATACAGTTAAGGAAACCCCAGTTTATATAGTTAAGGGATTAGAGGAGCACTCTCCAAAATGATGGGTTTGTGTAAAAGTGAGGTAGTAAAGGTTTAGTGTGAAGATGAGGGAATGTAGTGTGTATATGTGTGTGGTAATTATAGTGGTAGTAGGGCATGTTTTATTGAGTGTGAAAAGACATTACCCCAGCACCAGCCCTCCCACTCTCACATTGGAAAGTTCCAAAGAAAGAGAGAGACGCACACACACACACAGAGAGAGAGAGAGAGAGAGAGAGAGAGAGAGAGAGAGAGAGGCCTACACACTAACACAATGCCTGTTTTTCTCACACACAAACACACACACACACACTGCAATCATTTACATTTTTATAGAACCTCTCATCATTGGATCATCTCAGTTACAATACGCAATCTTCCCGAGTAATGCGAAGGACATGGGAGTCAACTTGTTTATAAGACAAAGGAGTGCTAGTATGTCAGGTGGGGCCTCAAATTTTCACATCTTTAGCTGCATTAGATAAATGCATAGATAAATATCTCATATGGAAACCAAACCTACATTATATTACACAAGAAAATGTTCCTAGAAGTTTTTTTTCTCTGATCCATGTTGGAGTGTGTCGGTGTGTACATGAATGTGTTTGCACATATACGTGTACCTGGGTCGTTCGTGAATGAGAGAACGACCTGTGAACAGTGGGGTCAGGGTCAGCACAGTGAGCACATGGACATGTCTCACTAGAGATCAGCTTGGTGTGCACATTCTGTGGGTCATGTACTCCTATTGATTTTCATGTCAGACACCAGCAGTCTCTCCTATAGAGACATATTACCAGCTTATCGATCATTGTGACTACAAATGTTTGGTAAGCACCTTTCAAAAATCCTGGACTGGTTTATGTCAAAGATATTGTTGACCAAGTGCACTGCATCAAGGACCGCATGTGGAATGCATTATTGCAAAGGCATTATTGCATATTTTACTCAACCACTATGTGTAAATTAAACTCTACTGTTGTTGCCACAAATTGTGCCACATGCCAGTTATTTTAATGTTCACTTAGTTTTACATTTTTCTTTTGTTCTTTGTCTGGGTTAATAGCATGCAGTGAAAGAAAGTGTAATATTCAGGAGAGATAATGTAAACGACAGTGGTCACAGACTGCTGGCTCTGCTGCCCGTGTCCTGGAGCACTGGACTGATCCAACAGGATCCCACCCACAGCCAACAGTTCCCACTGCATCCACCCTACTTTTCTATATTAGAGAGGAGAGCCTTACGCATTCTTGCTTTCTCTTGTGGTTTCACTTTGATTTCAGCTTTTGAAATTATGTTAGACTTCAGTATTTTCAGTTGAAGTCAGAAGTTTACATACACCTTAGCCAAATCCATTTAAACTCAGTTTTTCACAATTCCTGACATTTAATCATAGAAAACATTCCCTGTCTTAGGTCAGTTAGGATCACTACTTTATTTTAATGTGAATTTGAAATGTCAGAATAACAGTAGAGAGAATGATTTATTTCAGCTTTTATTTCTTTCATCACATTCCCAGTGGGTCAGAAGTTTACATACACTTTGTTAGTTTTGGTAGTTGCTCACAATAAGTTGCTGGAATTTTGGCCCATTCCTCCAGACAGAATTGGTGTAACTGAGTCAGGTTTGTAGGCTTCCTTGCTTACACACGCATTTTCAGTTCTGCCCACAAATTATCTATTGAATTGTAGTCAGGGCATTGTGATGGCCACTCCAAAACCTTGACTTTGTTGTCCTTAAGCCATTTTACCACAGCTTTGGAGGTATGCTTGGGGTCATTGTCCATTTGGAAGACCCACTTGCGACCAAGCTTTAACTTCCTGGCTGATGTCTTGAGATGTTGCTTCAATATATCCACATAATTTTCCTTCCTCATGATGCCATCTATTTTGTGAAGTGCACCAGTCCCTCCTGCAGCAAAGCAACATGATGCTGCCACCCCCATGCTTCACGGTTGGGATGGTGTTCTTTGGCTTGCAAGCCTCACCCTTTTTCCTCCAAAAATAACCATGGTCATTATGGCCAAACAGTTCAATTTTTATTTCATTAGACCAGAGGACATTTCTCCAAAAAGTAAGATCTTTGTCCCCATGTGCACTTGCAAATTGTAGTCTGGTTTATTTTTTTGGCAGTTTTGGAGCAGTGGCTTTTTCCTTGCTGAGTAGCCTTTCAGGTTATGTTGATAGAGGACTTGTTTTACTGTGCATATAGATACTTGTCTACCTGTTTCCTCCAGCATCTTCACAAGGTCCTTTGCTTTTTTTCTGGGATTGATTTGCACTTTTCGCACCAAACTACGTTCATCTCTAGGAGACAGAATTAGTCTCCTTCCTGAGCGGTATGATGGCTGCGTGGTCCCATGGTGTTTATACTTGTGTGCTATTGTTTGTACAGATGAACGTGGTACCTTCAGGCATTTGGAAATTGCTTCCAAGGATAAACCAGACTTGTGGAGGTCCACATTTTTTTTCTGAGGTCTTGGCTCATTTCTTTTGATTTTCCCATGATGTCAAGCAAAGAGGCACTGAGTTTGAAGGTAGGCCTTAAAATACATCCATAGGTACACCTCCAATTCAGTACACCTCCTATCAGAAGCTAATTGTCTAAAGGCTTGACATCATTTTCTGGAATTTTACAAGCTGCTTAAAGGCACAGTTAACTTCGTGTATGTAAACTTCTGACCCACTGGAATTGTGGTGTAGTCAATTAAAAGTGAAACAATCTGTCTGTAAACAATTGCTGGAAAAATTACTCGTGTCATGCACAAAGTAGATGTCCTAAACGACTTGCCAAAACTATAGTTTGCTAATATTAAATATGTGGAGTGGTTAAAATATGAGTTTTAATGACTTCAACCTTAGTGTATGTAAACTTCTGACTACAGCTGTATCTGCTCTTTTGCTCCGAGGTAAAGTTGATCACAGTTACATGCAACTTTATTTGGACTAATATGTTTTCATGTTCATATTATCTTTCAAAGTGATTAAAGTAAACAGGTTTTTCTTGTCTGCATGGAGCCCAGTAGTCTTGCGTAGCCAGACCTATGTCAACGGCAAAATAGCAGCTTCAATTGGCCAAGAACCGCCCATTTAGACAGGAAACTTCTAACTGTCATTTTAAGCAAACAATCACAGTCGGTTTTATCATTACTGGGTGTTTAGGTGCGGGGTTATTGGAGATGTATCATACCATAATAAAACACCAACATGGGGAAATAAATAATTTATATAATGGCTCTGTGAGTGATTGCACAGAAAACACATGGGAAAATATCAGAAAATTTGTAGAAAGTCCAGAAAACCTCATTCTAGATTTTTTTTTTTAGATATAACTATGTCAACAAAGCAGAAAATGCAGCTTTGCTAATTTTATATCCACTTACTTTCTGCTACGTGCCTTAAACAAAACTCTGAATATCTTTAAAAGATTTGATGTCACTAACCTAGCAAAATTACAAAACTTTTGTGATTATTATGTCCTCAAAAGTGCTCATTGTATCCACGCAGGACCTTGTGTGCATCTTCTCATGGAAGTTCCGTCGAACCAGCCAGTCAGATTTGCACTGAGTTGATTTAGAAAGAATTTTCCAGTTCCCTGTCTGTCACTCACTCGACGTTGTGTCGATGTAGTGACACTAGGGGGGTCACTCTTGCACCTCTGCTTTTTGAAAAAAGGCCAATGGGAATTGGCGAGTGGAATTTGCATGCCACTCCCCCGGACACATACGGGTTTAAAAGGAGCTGGTATGCAACCACTCATTCAGATTTTCTCTTTGGAGCCGAGCGGTTTGTGTTCAGCGAGCTGAATTACTCTGCCGATCAATTCACCTCGAAAAGCTGTTGGATTTACGACACATTACAGCAGCTTCTCCCCCTCTTGCACTGGTGAAGTGCAGAGAATGCCCCTGGGTGTGTATAAAAGAGTATATTCTTCCTACTGAAAGAGTATATTTTCCCTTCTAAAAGAGTGGCATTAACTGAGAGCGTCTTTTTAAAGATGCCTCTCTGTTTGTGTGTATTTCCTGGTTGCGGTCATTACCTCTCCGCTTCCAATGGCAATGATCGCGGTCTTGCGTGCTTGGGCGCTGCCTACGCGGAGACAGCGTTCGTGGACGGGTCATGTTCTCACTGCGAGAGTGTGACCATGGCAACGTTGCGGTCACGGTTTTTCCTTCGTTAGAGGAAAAGACCACCCCAGCGGCCCCCTGCCTCAGTCCTTCTACCTACGGGTTTGAGGCTGCGTCGGTTAGCACTGGGGGCGATTTGGGGACCCCAATGGGACCCACTCCGCCGGGTAACTCCCCACGGACCTCCCATTTCCCAGTACGCTCGTTTGCCCCGCTGGGATGAGACTGCCAGCTCATCTCAGGGCGAGTTCGCGATCTCGTTTCGGCGCTCACGAAGTGGATGAGCTCTCGATTGCAGCATCGGAGAGCGGCTTTCCAGTCTGAAGCTGAGGACTCGACTGGGTTCCCACCTTCGGGTGCGGTCGCCCAGTTGCAGCCTGACACGCAGCCATGCTTGCCTGGGCGGTTGCGTGTGTCGGGCCGGAGTGGAACCCTCCACCCCCCCGAACCCTCGCAGCCTGACTATTGGTTCCTGGGCCTGGAGTGCCACTCACGGCCATGCCCCGCCTCAGTCCCTTTCTTCCCGGAGGTGCATGAGGAGCCCACGAGGTCACGGCGGGCACGGCGGGCACCTTTCACTGCCCGGACCCAGTCTCTGAGCTTCTCCGCTCTCTCTACCCTCGATGGTGGGGCTGCCAGGGGGTACTCGGTGATTCCCCAGGTGGATAAGGCGGTTGTGGTGCACTTGTGCCCGCAAAATGCCGCCACCTGGCGGGGCCGCCTGAGACCCCCGTCCAGCGCCTGTAGGGTTACGTCGTCTCTGGTGACTAAGGCCTGTGGTGCCGCTGCACAGGCCACCTCCGCCCTGCATGCCATGGCTCTCCTGCAGGTACACCAAGCCAGGGCGCTAAAAGAGCTGCACGAGGGTAGTTCTGACCCGGGATTGATGCAGGAACTGCGCTCGGCGACCGACCTCGCTCTCCGGGCGACGAAGGTCACGGTGAGGTCTCTTGGGCAGGCGATGTCCACCCTGTTGGTCCAGGAACACCACCTTTGGCTCACCCTGGTTGACATGAGAGAGGCTAACAAGGCACATGCCCACACCAGGTTGGTTCCAATGGACTGCGGGGACGATATTCCTCCTTCCCCCTCCTCAACCAACCTTATAGTGGGCGTCAGGAGCCAGGTAAGTGCTTCAATGTCGGGGGTTCGAGCCCCCTCGACGTGGCGCCTCTGGCTCCGCCCCGCCGCGAGGCCCCACCCACTGGTACGTCCGACGTGATTGTCCCCTTGGTCCCCCTCACCTGGAATTTGGACGCGTGGCTCGCGCTTTCCAACCTGTCGCGATGGCTGACCTGGACTGTCCGACTCGACTACGTGATTCAGTTCGCCAGGCGCCTTCCCAGGTTCAGCGGTGTCCGCTTCACCTCGGTGAAGGGCGAGAACGCTGCTACCTTGCATGCGGAGATCGCTACCCTTCTACGGAAGGGTGCGACAGGGCCTGTCCCTCCGGCTGAGATGAAGAAGGGGTTTTACAGCTCCTACTTCATCGTACCGAAGAAAGGCGGTGAGTTGCGGCCAATCTTGGACCTGCGAGTACTGAACCGTGCCTTGCACAGACTCCCGTTCAAGATGCTGACACTAAAACGCATTTTAGAGAGTGTCCGGCATCAAGAATGGTTTGCGGCGTTAGACCTGAAGGACGCGTACTACCATGTCTCGGTCTTACCTCAACACGATCCTTCCTGCCGGCCTGTCCTTGTCCCCTCGCATCTTCACGAAGGTCGCAGAGGCAGCCCTTGCCCCGTTAAGGGAAGTGGGCATCCGCATCCTCAACTATCTCGACGACTGGCTAATCATAGCTCACTCTCGGGATGTGTTGTGTGCACACTGGGACCTGCTGCTCAGCCGACTGGGACTTTGGGTCAGCTGGGAAAAGAGCAAGTTCTCCCCGGTTCAGAGCATCTCCTTTCTCAGCTTGGAGTTGGACTCAGTCTTGATGACGGCGCGCCTCATGAACGAGCACGCACAGTCGGTGCTGAACTGTCTGAAGGTGTTCGGACAGAAGACAGCAGTTCCACTGAAACTTTTTCAGAGGCTCCTGGGGCATATGGCATCCTCAGCAGTGGCCACTCCACTTGGGTTGATGCTTATGAGACCGCTTCAGCACTGGCTTCAGACTCGAGTCCCGAGATGGGCATGATGCCGCGGGACACATCGCGTGGTCGTCACGACGATCTGTCGCCGCTTCTTCAGCCCTTGGACCGACCTTGCATTTCTACAGGCAGGGGTTCCCCTAGAGCAGGTCTCCAGGCGTGTCATGGTTATGACGGACGCCTCCAAGACGGGCTGGGGCGCCGTATGCAATGGGCACACAGCTGCCGGCTCCTGGACTGGCCTTGGCTGCATTGGCACATCAACTGCCTCGAGTTGTTGACAGTACTGTTCACCGGAGGTTCCGGCCGTTGATCCAGGGCAAGCACGTGTTGGTCCAAACGGACAACACGGCGATGGTAGCGTACATCAACCATCAAGGTGGTCTACGCTCCCGTTGCTTGTCAAAACTCGCCCGCCGTCTCCTCCTCTGGAGTCAGCAGCGCCTCAAGTCGCTGCGAGCCACTCACATCCCGGGCGGCCTCAACACCGCAGCGGTTGGCTGCCACGACAGGTTACACTCAGGGAAGAGTGGAGACTCCACCCCCAGGTGGTCCAGCTGATTTGGAGTCGATTCGGTCGAGCACAGGTAGACCTGTTTGCTTCCCGGGAATCCTCCCACTGCCTGCTTTGGTATGCCCTGACCGAAGCACCCCTCGGTATAGATGAGCTGGCACACAGCTGGCACCCGGGATTATGCAAATACACGTTTCCCCCAGTGAGCCTACTTGCACAGACCCTGTGCAAGGTCAGGGAGGACGAGGAGCAGGTCGTCCTAGTAGCACCCTACTGGCCCACCCAGACGTGGTTCTCGGACCTCACACTCCTCTCGACAGGAGAGCGTTGCTGTGTCCGGTGCGAGCTTTACACATCTATTTGGATCGCACGCAGAGCTTTAGAAGCTCTGAGCAGCTCTTTGTCTGCTTTGGTGGATAGCGGAAAGGAAGCGCTGTCTCCAAACAGAGGATCGCCCACTGGGTCGTTGACGCCATCATGAGTTGCATATGGGATACATACCGTGAGAGTTTCTGTACGAATTGTCTCTGAAGCTGTCCAAAATGCTCAAGAATTTTTAAGGAAGTGTGGAGTCTGTCTGATGGATTTTCAAGTTCAGTCCAAATATAAACCTACAAGATACTTCCACTCCACCCAGGTGCAAGAACATCTCAGGAAAACACAAAAAGACTCAGCAAAACATTGGCACTGTAATAGAGTCCTGTATGGCTTGCGTGACACAAGTCATTCAGAGCTTCACCCAGCCTGTCTATGTTGCAGGACCGCAGCTTGTCTATGTCTGTTAACTTGACAGAAATGTCATGACACAATGCATTACGCTTATGGACCTGCAGTCTCCGAAATGGCCATGACAGCTCACAAATGCGATTTAGAGCAACAAGCCTGGATACTTGTAATTATGTCGTGCTATGTTTGGATAAGCAGAACAGGATTGTTATGTGCACACAAACATAGACAAAGCCCTCAACTTCAACTATGTAAATTTTCAATCAAAGATCTTGTAAGCTCCGGATGGTTAATCCCAATGTTTTCATTACAGTTTGAGTGATTAAAAGCAAACAAAGTGATTAAAAGCAAACAAAGAAGTAACTGGATGGTTTTAATCTCTTGGTTTGAAATTGTTCATCTGCAGAGTAGAATGTGTTAGTTGTGTGGGTTTGAGCCAAATTCAGCATTCAATCTGATTTTAGAGTGCATTTGCTGGGGTTGGATATAACGGTGTACTATAAATAAATAATTGCCCTGTTGATCCAGATTTTTGAAATTCTCCACCCACATTAGTTTTACCCCAATGCTAATCACCCCACAAAACTCATAATTCTCATTGTTTTATTTCAAAGGCAGATGAGGTTTCCAAAATATTTTTCCGAGTTGAGGATTTGAATATGCCACGCATTCGAAATAGACAATGCACACATGACGTGAGTGTGAACAGTGAAGGAAGAACAGAGCGTTTTTCCTTCCTGCTGTGGGACATGGTGGCTGAGAAAGAACAGTGTCACTCTAACAGGCCTGCCATGATGCAGTATAGGGAGATGTCTCATTTATCCTGCATGTTGTCAGAGTTTCCTACTGCAGACAGACAGCGTGATCTCACTCCTAATAGAGACCTGCAGACACCTAAATACTCGTTTCTCTTCAGCCAGTAATTATAGTATTTATTTCCTGCGGGTCACTCGCAGCCTCCTGGTCATCAAGTTCCACATGTGATGCGAATCGCTGTCTTTTTGCTGGCATTGTATGGCTACAAAATGTGTCGCACACTTTCCGACTCTCTGGAGGAGAGAGTTTCTGCCCTCCCTCAGCGTCTCTCAGATGTGAGATGTGGTTACATAGGCATTTTCTATTTACGTGTTTGTCTGTGTCCATGCTAGATGATGAATGCTTCCTCTGAGAGGGAGCCGGCTCTTTGTGTGCAGGTTAGCAAGGGGAGAAAGGGACAGAAGAGACAGAGGGTGCGACTTGTAGGCTGTCCGGGGGCAAACTGTGCTCTGAACCCTACTGGCTTGGCTTCCACGCTCTCCCTCACGAGTGAATTGCCTCATCTGGCCCAGAGGATTTAAACTAATGTCAGCTCAAGTCTGGGTGCAATCTTAATCATCTTAGGAGCAAGAGCTGGCAGCAAACGGGGTTACGAGAGGGAGAATGAGGCCTGCTTACTGTCTCCTGAAACACAGTGCAGAGGCAGGGTATGTGTGTATCTGTTATGTGTGCTTGTGTCTTAGGTTGTGTCAGAGAGAGATGCAGACTGAGATATATGTGGGAAGGAGGGAAACAGTAAAGAAAACAAGATGAGATGACCGAAGAGACATTATGCACTGTTTGCATTGTGAAACCAGACAGATGACATAATGACCTGCTTTTTGGTGTCATATTGACTTATCTGCTAAAGATTACTTTATGGCTGAAGTCAGCAGTAACCCACAAGCATCTTTACTTATTAGTCTAGTTACTTTCATTTTGTTGACTGTCTATCACATAGTCATCAATCATCATTAAACAGCCATGTAAATGTAGGGATAGCATTGTGATGTTTATTAAAGGCATTGTTCACACAGACAGAAAATATAAGATTTTTTGGCCTATCTGACTCAAATCCGTTTAGATTTTTGTAGTCTGAATAGGACAAAAACAATTACTACCAATTACTACTTTTTACAAGCCTGATCCAAACCACATTTGTAGGGGTTTTGGAATCCGATAAAAATCAGATTTTTCTTAATGCGTCTCAATCTGAATGGTCAGATCGAATTTTTATGTGTTATATTTTTTGTATTTATTATATTTTTATCAGCATTCATAGTGCGCAACGGGTTGTTTCGTCAAGAACAAATGTACTGCATTCCAAACAGCTTAAATAATGCCTTCACAGGGCACTTCGAAGGGAAACCAATAATGATGACCCCGCTGTAGGATTGTTACAAGAAAATTTTCAATAAAAAATTACTTAAAAAGGGAGTTCAGAATGACCGTTTTATTACACCTTTCAGCTTTCTGACACTGGAAGGTAACGTCATAAGGGGAATGGGGCATTGGGATGATCACTACTCAATAGAATGCACCCATGTGCCATGTATATGTTACTGGGAAGCCAAAGCAGTTCAAACTTCTAAAATAATACAGATATTGGCTTTACTCACCCAAATAGAAGCGCTAAGGTGCGGTAACACACCAGCTGCGAGCCACCTCAGCGCAGTAAGGTATTGAATGACGCGTGCTACCTGCTAAAATACAGAACAACATGGGATAAAATTTGGGACAGATTGGCTAAAACGGGGCCGTTGTAAATCCCAGCAGCAATAAAGATTGCATATGCCACCTCTTCATTTTTTAAGCAGTTGTCTGTGACGAATGTAATATTTGATACTGTCCTCATGAAAACTCTCGCATGGTGAACACATGCAAGTTTGCATCGTTACTATGACAACTAACGTGGACACTGTAGCAAAAGCGACTGCTGTCTGAACAGAAAAAAATCTGATCTGTCCACATATAACCTGCAGTTTGACGGATTTGAGGACAAATCGGATTTTTCCTGCAGTGAGAAAAAGCCAAAGAGTCAGAATTAATGTGCCTACATTTGAGAAAATCTCTGACGGAGCAATTGATGAATAGGAATTCATACAGTAGATGCATTTTGAGGGTTTAGAAAGAGTTGGGCCAGTTTGAAATCAAACACATTGGATTTCCGAAAGCACAGAGGATGTGTACATCAGAGTGTGTTGCAGTAAAACTTTCCATTTTCTCAACTTATGGTCGCATGATGGACTTCACATTCATGTCTTTGCAACGCACCATCCCAACTGTAATCAATGGATCTGCAGTGTTCTCTGATGCAGCATAAACTCCAGTGTGTTGGTGCATATAGTCTGAGTCATGGCCTTGCAGTTAGGACTTATACTGTGTTCTGATGCATTCAACCCTGCATTTCCTTTTATTTGTCATATTTTTATTTCAAATAAAATTTCTAAAATTCCCCCAAAATGAGTTGTTTTAGTTTTTGAGTCTGATAATGAATGTCACGAGTGCGAGCATGCTGATCTCCAGCTGTTGAAGAGAAGCAGGTGGGAAGATAAGAAATCATCGTGGTTCTCAGTCTTATATCCTTCCTGAATGTTCCAGGCAGTCCATCACTTTCATCTGCATCAGATCTCCTCTTTTGAGTTTTCACATTTTTACATGCATTTTTCTCTTTTTGTCTCTCTGTCTGTCTCTTGCATCCTCTTTCTTTCTCTTCTCTCTTTCTCTCGCTCTTCCTCTATTTCTCCACAGATCGTGGTGTGGACACCTCAGGAGAAAGACACAAAGAAAGACAGCGAGATTGAGAAGGAAGAGTGGAGTACAATGTGCTAGGGGAGTGAAAGGAGACAAACTTCTGTGTTTTTCTGATATTCTCTGGGTGTCAGAGAGACCAAGTAGGACTCAAAGATGGGACGGAAGAAGATACAGATCACACGAATCATGGATGAGAGGAACCGGCAGGTCAGTAGCTCAAGTTTACACAAAAATGAAAATTCTGTCATTTCTCACCCTCGTGTT
Organism: Myxocyprinus asiaticus; assembly: GCF_019703515.2. NCBI lineage: Eukaryota > Metazoa > Chordata > Actinopteri > Cypriniformes > Catostomidae > Myxocyprinus > Myxocyprinus asiaticus. Next base: position 22,960,859 of record NC_059361.1, on the reverse strand, counting down.
GTTCTAAACCTATGTGACTTTCTTTGTTCTGTTGAACACAAAAGGAGATGTTAGGCAGAATGTCAGTCACCATACCTTTCATTGAATGGAAGAAAAAATGCAATGAAAGTGAATAGTGACCAAGGCTGTCATTCTGCCTAATATCTCTTTTCGTGTTCCACAGAAGAAAGGATGTTTGAGTTTGAACAACATGAGGGTGAGTAAATGATTACAGAATTTTCATTTGTTTGTGAACTATCTCTTTAAAAGGCTGTCTTAAAACTTATTGAGCTAGCCTTCCTAGATAGCAGTTTTCAGCAATATGGGCACGTCTGCAACATTTGAAACCTAGCGTTCCTATGATGCCCAAAAAAGCTGTCTAAGTAGGTGGCTTGACTAGGTTTTGACACGCAGCCATACATTTACAGGGTCATTTGCATGCTCCTTAGAGCAAATGCCCAACTACTGTTATGAATTTTCAGATTTGATTTCCAGAACTATTTTGTGTTTCTGATTGCAATAAAGTATGTCAGTAATGTTCGAGAAGATGTAAAGAATATTACATGTTCCATACAAGTTAATCTCTATTAACAGCATTTGTAGCATAATGTTGATTACCACAAAAATTGCTTTAGCCTTGTCCCTCCTTTTCTTAAAAGAAAAAAGAAAAAGAAAATATGGGTTGCATTGAGGCACTTACAGTGGAAGTGAGTTGGGCCAATCTATACAAACGTTAAAATACTGTTTCAAATGTAACCACAAGATGTAAACAATATGCACATTATCATGATTTTAGTGTGATAAAATCACTTTCAAACTTCTTTTTTGAGTCATAAATGCTAGATGCTATAGAACTTGAATCCCTTAATGATTTTGAAGACCATGGCAAACACAACGGGCTTGAAAGACCATTTAATTATTGCTTAGTTTGGGCTATCTGTTTATTGGCTAAACATGTTGTCCCGGCATTCCTGGATAGACACACACTAAGAGCCATAAAAAGGGACCAGGACACATTTCCAGCCATATTTACAGACACGGCTTCCACACATCACCCTGCAATTTTGGTCCGGAGAAGCTGATGAGGCAGCCAGAGCTGGTGCAAGCCAGTCAATGGCAGCAACACAGAGAAAGGGGTGTCTGGGTTGAACTGGGGTGACTATGGCCTCTCCCTTTTCCCTCTCCCTCTCTCTTCACACTTGTGGGCTTGTACTGGGGCCTGGTGGGGGCTTTTGCTCCCTGCGGTTGCAACTGTTTGGTAGTAATTAGAAGCAGCCACTGCACCACGGCACCCTCTCATTACAGGGAGGGACAGCGGGACACACTGTGCCCTTCTCCTCTCTCTCTTTCTCTCTCTATCGCTCTCTCTCTCTCTCTCTCTCTCACTCTCTCTCTCTCTCACTCTCTCTCTCTCTCTCTCTCTCTCTCTCTCTCTCTCTCTCTCTTTCTCACCCTATCTCTGTCTCTTTCTCTTTATTTCCCCGTCCTTTCCCCAGAAAAGTGCCAGTGCTCTGACCAGCGACAGAGACAGGCTTGAATTCACCCTTGTCTAGTCATGCTAAATATAAATGGCACAACACAACCCATTCTGGTCACTTTATGTGTCACAGACATTTCTTTCTTTCACTGTACCTAACATATGAGGAACAAAATATGTGTATATTGATATCAATTTTAAAATTCATACACAACTTAAAGGAATAGTTCACCCAAAAATGTAAATTTCGTTATCATTTACTCACTCTCATGTTGTTTCAAACCTGTATGACTCATTTTCTTCCGTGGAACACAAAAGGAGATGTTAAGCAGAATGACAGTCGCAGTCACCATTCACTGTAATTTATTCTTTTTTCTATACAATGAAAGTGAATGGTGACTGAGGCTGTCATTTCCAAACATTCTCCTTTTGTGTTCATATACCAATACAATGGACAAAACAGAAGTGTTGCGCATACAGTTTTGCTTCAGTGTACACGGCATGCATAATCTCAGTGTGTAAAGGGTAGTCACTCCATTTCTAAGGTTTAAGGATTTGATAATGAAAAATTATGCATAAGTCCACGTCTCTATAGCTAGACTGGATGCATCCATTCACACCTGCTCAAAATATCTTTTGCACTGTCTCGTCAGTGAAATACATTTTTTGCCATGCTCACGGAAAGCTAATTGAGGTTTTGCTCACTCTTCTGAGGGTGATAACTTAACAGCCTGTGCCCTCCTCCCTTCTTGCCCCCAGCTTTCCTCCCACCTCCCTGACAGTTACTGTGGAGGTAGCAGTTCAGCCGAGTGAGAAACTCTAATTTACAGGACAGGCCAATTATCAGCATAGCACCAGGTCCTGGGTGGGATCCAAATAGGAAGATTGTAAAGAGAGGATGTCTACTAGAAACCTCAGCATCTGCACTCTGTGCCCTAGCCAACAACATCAGCAAAAAAATAAAAAAAATAAAGGAATATATAGAAAGAGAGGAGGAATAATAAAAAAAAAAACAAGAAAGTTATTGTAAAATCACTGGCTGTTGATAAAATGCATTATAGATGGTGACCTTAATGTTAATAAATGACTTAAATGAAAGAGGAAAAGGTTGTGGGGAGAATTTAATAAGAATGAATTCCACACACTGAAAGCTTCTTTCGGTTCTTTAAAATGCCGAAAGTGTGCTTGACTACATCGCACATCTGGATATGTGTCCAGTTATGATGCTCTTCTCCATCATTGGATTAGTTACTGATTCCATGAGAAATAGAAACTGTACATGAACATCTCTAAAAATTAGATAAAAAAAAATGTCTTTCTTAATTATATATATTTTTTTAATTCTGTACATAATTAACGACAGGCAAATAGTGCAGAATTTTGTCAAAGCACAATGTATAATGAGTTTACATCATGGTTCTCATTGGCATTGAAAAACCTGGAAATATCAGGGGATTTTAAAATTGTGAATAGTCATGCAATAAAAATGTTTGTAGTTTTTTCTCTGCTCTAAAATATTTAATGAGCTAGATATTGCTCTTGTGTAGAATAAAACTTGCTCGCAAACCATAGTGATGTCTGATTAGTGTGTGACTCATTCTTTTGAGTCAGTTATTTTTAATGAATTAGACAAAACGGTTCACAAATCAGTCTAAATTATTCATAATCAAATCATTTTGTATCAATATGATTGTAAAAAAATCTTTATCCAGTAATCACAAATGTCTGGAATGGTCATAGTAAAGTCCTGGAAATTCATTGGTCAGAAGAGGTTGGAACCCTGTTACACAGAAAAGTAGCAGGTTAGCACTGAATAGAATGATTGCGTGTGGTTAGTGAATAAGATGCAGGTTTTTGTGCTGAAAAACATTATGAAAGTGGCCCAGCTCTTTAGTTAATTTCCCCCTGTGAGTCTCAGCTCCAAATGTGTCTCAACACTGCTATTTTAGAGCCTTTTCTTTTCTCTGTTGTTATTGGCATAGCTTGAGAGACAGTACACCGCCTGGTAATTAATAGCGCTCTTGTCTGTCAGAATCCGAATTTTATGGTGCTCATCACAGAGAATAGTTATCAGTGGCACACTGGTTCTGGCATGAATGTAGCTTGGCTTTCTCAGCAAAGAGTTTTCAGTGACAAAAATGGAGAAAGATATAAGACGTAAACCCTTCTGACTTCTTTATTTGAACGTTTGCATGCATTCGTACAAAGTTCTTCCCCCCCACATGCGTGAACCCGGTCTTTTGCTCACTGTAGGGTGCTCTCCTCACCCAGGGGAGATGGCCATTAGCATACTGGGCCCGCTGAAAGAAGACAATTAAAATCCTTATCTGCACGGCTGTGCCGGGAGCTATCTTTATTCATTGCATTAGAATGAGAGAATGCCTTAAGTGCCCTAATTAAATACAGTGGCAATACCTCACACTGCACAGGCTTCAGCGGGGGTGTCTCGTATCATAATGAGAAGGGCTCTGGAAAGCCTGTTGACCTATCAGGATTTATTTAGGAGAGCATAGCAGGGGTTGGAAGGTCTACAATTGCGGTATCTATCAAAACAATGGCTTCAGAGGCAAGCTGCAGGATGTTCATTGTGCCATTTCTCAAAAAATTTTAGCCCCGAGAGCTTTGGAAGATCTCGGTAAACGTTTTCTGCTCTTCCATCGATTCGCCAAATAATTTGCCAAAAAAAGACCGAAGGCACAATAGATATTGATTCAAGCATTGATTTAGACCCATCAATGGAAGAAATGTGTTGAGAATACATGTATTATTTTATAAGAATGAAGTAAGAGCATCTCAAGCTCTTATTCGGCTGTTCATGCTCACTCTATGAAATATGGAGGAACTGGAGGTCCTGTCATGCAGGCAGCCCTGTCCTTCTGGAGCTCTGCACCAGAAGCCCCTTAAGTGCGGCCTGTTGGAGATGGAGGAGAGGAGGAGGATGGAATGACAGCAAAAGGAGAAGAAGAGGAGAGGATTCGGTGAGCCTCACTGAACAGCTCAGACATGCTAATTGCAAAGCTGTGTAAGGGGGATGACTGCCATAATAGTGCAGGAGGACAGAATGATCCCTACAGCCCCCCCCCCCCCCCCGATTGTTCCCCACCTGTCCATCGTCCACTCAGTACACGCTCTGATTTGCTCACAGCTCTCCAAGCCTGTAATTATTTGTCCTGATGATGTCATACACCTGTCTTATGATAGTGGTAGTAACATGCTTTTGAATTACTCCCCCTAGTAAAAAAACGTTTAATTACGGTGGTAGACTAAAAGGACCCTAATGAGAGGTGCCTATCTATGTGAAAACAGCGTCACTCCATTGTGGCTCTGATTGTTTGTGACAGCTCTTTGATTCATGGATGATGGAAAGTATTATCCTGAACACTAAAGTAATGACCCAAGGGAACAGTTCTGCAGAAGCATGCAGACGAAAACTCTCCTTGTGAAGCGGAGAGTGAGAATTTGTTGGACATGATTTCATCAGGTACATTTTGGCTCTGTTTCTGTACAGTCGACATGCTCTCTAACAGCTGCGATTGTGTGCCAATGTGTCTTTTATGTCTGTGTGTGTCAGGACGTCTGTGTCTAACGACGTCCGCTGTACGCCATTAAGCAGGCTCACTAGGGGTAATTATCCAAGTCGTTAAAAGTTTGATGATTTCACTGCTGGGTGGAGCGTCGCCCGCCCTTGATTTGGCTTACTTTTGCTTCCACATGTCACATGTTCATGAGCACAGAGTCTCTTGCTCCTTCTTTTTTTATTTCTCGACTCTTTTTTTTATTTTCTTTTTTTTATTTAGCCGCAAAACACTGACACGTATCTCTTCATTTTATCAGACCCCTCTTCTATCGCTCCTAAAAGGTTTTGAGCCAACATTATTATACTTTAATGATTGAAATCATGGTTTAGAAACAGGTATTGGAAAAAAGGTCTCAGTAAAAAAGATGGAGTTCACGTAGCATGGCCTTTCCAATATTGGCCTTCCTTAAATTATACACTATAATGGCAGCTAAAGTGGATTATTAGAGGAAAGGGAGTTTTGTTTTTGGTTTAACTGCATTAGCGTATAGCTGTAGGTTTGTAAGGGGAAATAGTGTGGGTGGTTTTCTGTCTGTAATTCATGTTTGATGACAACAACAATGAAATGCTCTGAATAATGAAAACTCCACCCACCTCCCTGCAGTTATTCATCATGGTGGTGGAACATCAACAACACAGAACGAAAAGTCTTAGTAATGCGCATCATCTTTATATCCAAAAGAATGTGGTCGTTGATGTTTTTTCCTGTCAAGCTTGTTGGCCTCATTATTCACTCAAGAAACCAAATATGGAGTCACAGATCAAGAGTACTTACTCTGAAAGTATGAACAGATTTTTTTTTCTTAATTGCTTTGATAGCTGACTTTGAATAAAATATAAGAGGCCAATTACCACAGGTAAAGTTCATGTTGTGAATGAAAGCAAGAGATAAATGCAAAGAGATCAGTCTAATTACAAGGTCACAATGGCTCAGCCCCAGCTGGTTGGCCCAGCCCTCGGAGTACTTGAAAGCTCGAGACCCAGCAGTGAACTGTGGACCCGGGGCTTCCTGTGTGTCCTGTGAAAGCTGATCCAGCCGGACAGAAGGGAGGGACCACTGTCTGTCTCCCAGGCCTGAGTGCTCTGTGCTGGGAAGCAAGAGCCAGGAGGCTTGGGTCACTCTACCAGCTGGTGCAATGACAGAGACACTCTCTGGACCACATGAACCTCCTGCCACTTGCTCTCAAGATCATTGAAGCTGACATACTGCTACCATGACGTGTCACCAACACGCTTTCTATTAGATAGCAGAGGCATCACCAACAATGCTCGAGAATATTATAGGCCCACATGCTCTTACTAAGGACAGCATATGATGAAGCCCTTGACTGACAAACCAGACCTTGTAATTTTTCAAAGGTGAAAGATACACACAAGCAAATATACGGATGTTCACATACACTCAAAATACCTTATGGTTTAGTTCGTCTTACCACATTCCACAACAAGGAATTCCTCAAAATTCTGGTCACGTAAACGCATTACTCAACACTTTTTTCCCAAACATTTAGCCTATTTCCTCTTTTGTGGGAGCAAGGATTTATTTTTACTTAGTTTTAAGTAACACACAACCGCATTTGCTTTGATGCTTTGGTATCCTGAAATTTTAAGAAGCCACTATGACCATTGGTATGCAAGTTGGCCCAGTGCAGTGCCCTATCAGCAGAAAGAGGTCAAACTCGCATTTGCAAGGTGTTTAGTTAGTTGCTACATTAACCAGTAATTCATATTTTTTTGTTAAGCCAGCATTGTGACCAGGTAGTCCCGCCTCTTCTGCTATGTATTGGATTAAGTGTCCATCAAGTGGTGGCTCAGTGGTTAAGGCTCTGGGTTACTGATCAGAAGGTCGGAGGTTCAAGCCCCAGCACTGCCAAGATGCCACTGTTGGGCCCTTGAGCAAGGCCCTTGACCCTATCTGCTCCAGGGGTGCCGCATCGTGGCTGACCCTGCACTCTGACCCCAGCGTAGCTGGGATATGTGAAAAAAAGAATTTCACTGTATATGTGCAAATGTATAATGTGTGATAAATAAAGAAATAAAATTATTATAATTATTAATTATTATTATTCATGCAACTCTCTGTTTTTTCAGTTGAAGAAGTACATAATTCTGGGTACTCATAGTACCGGTAGTACTCATAGTACTTTTTCTCAATTCATCTTTCATTGTGAACACATTACTAACACTACTTGCATAGAATAGTGCAGAAGTATGCGATTTGGGATGCAGCTTGAGAAAAGTAAGAGATAATGCAAGGAAGAGATGATGGCTGAGCAGTATTAGTGCACCAGTTATTCACCTGATATGCTGAAGAAGTTGTGAAAAGGTCAGTGTTCTTATTCCTGCTGTACAATTAGATGAGAAATGCTAATATAATTATAGGATGGCTGGGATAGAATGACCTTATCAGAAGCTGCCACACGTTGGAGGGACCAAAGAGATGTTTAGAGCAAAAACATGACTCCATAATATCATCTCTTCAAGCATGGACTTAGTTATTTTCGATGCTTTATTGAAGTACTTCCAGGATCTAATTGTGTTGTTCGATTTAGGGATGGATATTATTGCTTTTACCAGGCATAGGAAGGCATAGCATTCAGAATTCATATGTTCATGGCTCATATGACTGTAACTGGATCCGTAAATTACAGTAATATTGAACTGGTACAAAGTCTGAAAGCAGTCACACTCCACCTCAAAATTAAATTGTTCCCCAGTCCTTGATCCACAACTGCTGTGTTTCTCTGTGAGCTAGAGGAAACAAAACCCAGCGACCTCCCACGTGACCTCAGATCAGGCTTTCCACTGTCTCAGCAGTGACCCGGGAGACTGGGATTGTTGTTTGGGGATTCAGCCCAATAGTCCTCGACACAACTAGAGCGCTTATTTGTGGACTTTTGATACTGTGGCTGGTAAAATGCGTTTGTTATCAGTGCAGTCACAGACGTGCATTGTGCTGCCCATGGCTGAGAAGAGTGGAATTGCTCTTTATATGGTAAGTTATGAAGCTGAACATGAGTTAAAGGAATAGTTCACCAAAAAATTGTTGTTCCAGACTTGTAAGAGATCTTTTTTCCATACTATAAAAGTGAATGGTTACTGGGGCTATAATTCTGCTGAGCATCTCCTTTTATGTTCCATTGAAGAGGGAATATCATATGCAATTGGAACAATAGGAGGATTGTCATCATTTTTATTTTTGGGTGATTTAGACCTCTACAACTCTAGTTTGCATGTGAATGGTTTTATGTACGTTTTATGTGTGTGTGTGTTAAAACATGCACACGTACTGCACTGTTCATCAATGCAGCTGGAATAAATCGCTGCTCTGGGTCAGCAAACAACTGCTCTGAGTGCCCTGAACAGCAGTGAGTTGGAACAGTTCCACAGCATACACCGTACAGCAGGGCTGGTCCTGCACTAAAGGTGACATTTTCTTGTGCTGTCTCGGAGGTCAACTCTTTACCAAACAATGCCAAGTTTTAGACTACGGCTACCTTCTATTTTTCCTCTATTGAATGTATAGTTCACCCTAAAATGAAAATTCTGTCATCATTTACTCATCCTGATGTTGTTTCAAACTGATATAACATTCTTGTGTGGAATACAACAGGAGAGGTTAGGCAAAATATTAACCTCATGCAAGATTCCCTTTTTTTGTTTGTGAAAAAGATGCAATGAAAGTGAATGGTGATTGAAGCTCACATTCTGCCTAACCCCTCCTTTTTTGTCCCTTTATGTTGCACAACTAAATCTGCCATTTATGGTGGGAAGGAATATGTAATGATGGCATACTTCGAAAAGGTTTGTAAAAGGTGATTTTGAGGTGTGCTTCGCCTTGTGTTTGTACTGCAAGAGAGGCAACAGGAGTCTAATGACAGCTGGGAGGGAGCTGCTCTCTATGGCTCTGGGAAATTATACTGCTGCCTTAGCTCAACTTACAACTCTCCTTGGACTGCTCAGGTATATAGTCATGTTCCACTGCCACACTTGATTTGCATCCTGTTTATTCATAATGAAAGCTCCAATGTGTCAATGCCCTATGTCATTGGAGGTTGTATGCATTAAGATGAACATCAACGCAACATATGTCTTATACAGATCTGATTAGACTCATGAGAGTTCAACAGATATTTATTGTTGATGGATGTGTAAAGGGGACATATGATGGTAAACAGGATTTTCTTTGGTCTTTTGATATAAAATGATTCAATCTACAATCTACTATGCAGACATAATCGCCCTGGGCTGTGTTTCCCAAAAGCATCACAAGCTTAAGTTGATCATAGAGACCATTAAGGCCAATGGTTTCTACGATCTGTTTAGGCTTACGATGCTTTTGGAAAACATTGCCCAGAACATTTATGGAAGCTCAGCTGCAAAAATGGTTAATTGAGAAATCATCAAATTGCTGTAACAACCATGAGCACATTAACATATGATCACTCACGATTACATATCAACACCTATTCAGTATTCAGCAACTTGGCCTGCCCTGTTTAACAACATTAATAGTGTTGACAGTGGTCATTTACATATTATGTAGACATGAAACGCCATTGACAAACCATTTTACTTCCGTAATATGGTGTATTTAAGAATTCAACAGAATATTTAAGGAGAAAAAAAATATAGGGCAGGGCTTGATTGTATCCATCAGGGACTGATTGTGAAAAATAAACTGGATAACAAAAAATAGGTGTTACATACCAGACTAAACCATGCGGTTGGAGGGAGGGGTTAAAGAGTAAGATGGATTTGTTATTAGCTGAAATGGAAAGTTTTAGAGGGGGAACAAGTTATTTTATATGGTGCCTTGTCCCTGCCACAAGGAAAACAATAATAATAATAAAAAATACAGTATAAAAAGTAATTCTGATTTTAGATCTCTTAATTGTGACATTTTCCCCCTGCAATTGTGACTTCAGTTCTCATAATTTGCTGGTTCATGTCTTGGAATTTTGAGAAGTCACAATAAAGTTACTATTGCGAGTTTCTATAAAGCCACAGTTGTGAGATACATTCACTGAGCACTTTATTAGAAACACCTGTACACCTACTTATTCATGCGATTATCTAATCAGCCAATCATGTGGCAGCACTGCAGTGCATAAAATCATGCAGATATGGGTCAGGAGCTTCAGTTAATGTTGACATCAACCATCAGAATGGGGTAAAAATGTGATCTCAGTGATTTCGACTGTGGCTTGATTGTTAGTGCCAGACGGGCTGGTTTGAGTATTTCTGTGATTGCTGATCTCCTGGGATTTTCACACATAACAGACTCTAGAGTTACTCAGAATGGTACCAAAAACAAAAAACATCCAGTGAGCGGCAGTTCTGCAGACAAAAATGCCTTGTTGATGAGAGAGCTCAACAGTAGAATGGCCAGACTGGTTCGAGCTGACAGAAAGGCTGCGGTAACTCAGATAGCCACTCTGTACAATTGTAGTGTGCAGAATAGCATCTCAGAATGCACAACTTGTTGAACCTTGAGGCGGATGGGCTACAACAGCAGAAGACCACGTCGGGCACTTTATTATGACCAAAGTCAGTGAGTGTATAAACACACTTTATAGAAACTCGCAAATGCAACTTTATTTCTTGTAATTGCGAGTTTATATAAAGTCACAGTTGTGAGATAAAAAGTTAGAATAACCTTTTTTATTTTCCTTATCCCTGGTGGGATCTGGCTTCCATGATTACATTTTGTTAAAAGACAATTTATGTATTTTTTATTTGAAACATTATGCACTAATTAACCATGCACAAGAAGACCAGGAATGTGCATTATGAAACTAAATAGGATGAATTTTGTTTTCATGTTGACTTTTATGGTAACGTCACAAAAACAGCCTGTTCAGAGAGATAGTAGAAATTATGCAAGTAAACTATGACTGTTTTAGAGTTTTGGTGCAAGAAACTTAGAGCAACAGTATAAGTGAACAACAGGGGAAAAAAAGAAATGCTTCAAAAGATATGGTCCCTATAGGTTGCAATTTGATTGTGTTTTTATGTGCACAAATTGAATGACCAGAACATGAATTGTATTCAGCTGAAAACACAATTAAAGCACTGTAATCACCTGTAATTTGAAACATGTGAAGCTCCCTCTACACAGCTGGACAGAAGACATTATGGATTCAGAGATACTGTGATGCTCATTGGATTATATAGCATTATAACATTTGAAATGAGGGTTCCTGCAAGCTGTGACCAATTAAAGTTGAACAAAGCCAGCTCATCTGCTCAGCTCTGCTTAGTAGGTCAGTGAAATTGGCGGAAGTAATCGTACAGCTCCCTCTCTCTCTCTTTCTCTCCCTCTCTCGCATACACAGTCTTTCAGACTTCTTTCAGCCTCAGGCCAAGCTTTCCATGGCATCTCTGTAAGTTTTGCCATGTTCACCACTCATCCTGCTCATCTTGAGTGTTCATATGCTCATCCATGTTGTTGTTCTGACACTCCCATATTATGAAAGTAAATCTGCTGCTTTCTTTGCTGTTCAACACTTGTTAAACATGAGAGCTGAACAAATGCATAATTCATTCTCTGGCTCTTGATGGCTCCTGAATGAGTTTCTTGCAGATAATAGAGCACATGCTTGGCTTAGCTCGCTGTATAGCCGCATCAAAAGCAAAGCAAAGACTCTGAGACGTACCATATAGCCGAGTTTGGTTCATAATGGCCGGCCATGTCTTGAAATGTCAGGCTGTTTTGGGTGTAACCTGCAGAAGTGTACAGCTCGGCTCGTGTTACAGCGTTGGCCTTGCAGGAAGAGACTGTCAGAGGATGCAGGCAGGAGTGATGGAGCCTGCTGTCTCCCTAATTGGCTGATTGCACAGGCTGTGGAGCCACTGTTGCGTTTCTCCTTCTGACCTTCTGTCTGACCTGCCATGACATCAGTGTGGCAGCTCTGCCGTCTGCCTGACTCATTATCTCACTGTAACATGGCCCAGGATTGATAAAAACCACTAAAACAATTAGACTTTATCAGATCTTGGAGGACAGTCACAAATTTGTGATGTTCTAACTCTGCATTAGAAATGTAGTGATTTATGGGTACAAGATTCAAGGTGTAGTTTAAATAAGATTTCCTTTTCTTACAAAGAACTGTTGTTGAGCAAAAAACATCGAGCAGTAGGAATTTTCTGTTGGTCGTCTGTTGGCCTTCTTAGAAAAGAATATGAAGGTGATAATACTAGACTGTCTGTGTTACATTTTACCAAACATGTTGTCTACTTGTTTCCCCTCTTTTCTCACAGGTTACCTTCACAAAGCGGAAGTTTGGCTTGATGAAGAAAGCATACGAGCTAAGCGTATTGTGCGACTGTGAGATTGCCCTGATCATATTCAACAGCTCGAACAAACTTTTTCAGTACGCAAGCACTGACATGGACAAAGTCCTGCTTAAATACACAGAGTACAATGAGCCCCACGAGAGCAGAACCAACTCTGACATCATAGAGGTGAGTGGGACCTGCCTCATTGATGAATCAGAACAATGATTGTATGCTTTGTGTCAATTGTAATGTATGGCTATGTTCGGAACAGAATACTACCTTGCATAATGTATATTGTGCTGTATACACAGTACATTGCCTACTGTTTTTATTGATACTGTTTACAGGCATTATGCAACAATAAAGTGGTATGCTGTAGTGGTGTCCAGTTATCATCTTGGAAATTGAAATGGTTATTTTGCATTTTTCATTCAATCTTGTGTAAAAATGTCTTAAATTTTGGCTTTCCGATCAAGTGATGATTCAAGGTAGAACAGTTAAAAATCTTAACTGTAATAATGCCATGCATACAAAATATCTGCACACTGTGCATAGTATACATACTATATACTGCAGAAATAGTAAGAGTTGTATGCTATTCTGAACATAGCCTATATTTTGAGTTGATAGTTATAGTTAAATAAATAGTTATATTTATGTTTAAAACTTTAAACACCTGGTAGCGAACACACAATAGGTCAGAACTCCCACCAAATATTTAGCCATTTTTTTCTAGTAAATGATAATACTAATATACTAATCAGTTTATTAGTATGTTTTTAGCTGGAATTCAGAAATGATCTACACACAAATATTCAGCATGTGTGTTCCATGATTCCATAGAGGATACATGATGTCTGGACATCATATAACAGTTTCCTGCTCATGTGAGCATAGATAGGGCTCAGGATGTATGTAGTCCCTGATAAGTTCAGTTGCACTTAAATATTTCAACTGAAAAAGGGACACATATCTTGCAATGGGCACATGGCACAGAAGATCAATTTTCTTTGTTCACCATTCATGTGTGGCTCAATTAATGAGTGTGTCAAATTTTCCATTTATACACTTTGCAAAAAATTGTTTACTCATCATAAAGCCTCCCCAGCTGGCCATATGAGTGCTGTGTAAACCACAACCATACTGCTATATTGCTCAGTACACAGGAAGCAGAATTTGCCAGGCACACACTGTCCTCATTTGTCAAAGCAACATTCCAGTGTTTTAGGCCAAGACCATCAATGAATGGATTTAAAACTTTCCCTCTGATGTTGTTTAGATTTATTTATTCATTCATTATGCCCTTTCCTGCAGCTAGTGTGCACACTGACTGACAAGCTGACAAAACTGAAAGCAACATGTTAATATGGCAAATTTGGCAATAGTAAAAATTTTGCTAATAAGCATGGAGATTTTTTTGAAAGGTTATATAAAAACTTAAAATACAAATTGGCATATTATACATAAATAATTGTTTCTTTTTTTTTCTTTTCTCAGCTGTCTGTCAGTTTATGTTGTAATGCCTGATTTGACAAATCAGAAGCTCTTGAGTGAGATTTACATTTATGCATTTGGCAGACACTGTTATCCAAATCGACTTAAGCCCCAAGTATACTTAGATTTTGATGCGAACTCTTAGCGTCTGCATAGAGTCGAATGTGAGCCTATCAAATTATGCTCCATATTACTGTGCGCGCATACACAGGCGGTTGGCGCATGCGTGCTATGGCTGCTGTGAGACACAGACTATATCTCTTCAGGAGTTTTGACCCATAAAGATGTCCTTATATTCCTTCAGACTCGAGTTATACAAATGCAGGTATCTCCTGATCTCCTCACACATGCACTCTTGACATGCACATCTACTGTTGTTTTTACCTTTGTCTCCTGATATTTAGCGGCAATTACATGTTCTAGCACTTCTTTGTGACAGCAACCTTGTGGACCACTAATTATTGCAAATAATTCCATGTGCATGCGCATTCTGTGCATTCAAAGACGTGCGGTTAGAAAAATTGGGCAGCACGTGTTCAATGCTCGAGCACTCTGCTGATCATGAGATTTGAGTCACGCATCCGCGTCTGACTGCAGTATACTTTGGGCTTTACAGTGCATTCAAGGTATACATTTTATCAGATTTTTTATTTGCTGGAATCAAACACATGATCTTGGCATTGCTAGCGCCATTCTCTACCAGTTGAGCTACAGAGATGCACAAAATTTTTTGTGCCACTGCCTAAAAGTCTTTTACTAAAATGGTTAAAATTGCATAAAAGGAGTCAGTTGGGCAGAGTTATCTTTTATTCATACTGATGAGACTGCAGTTGAATTACTTGCATGGTAGAGCTGCAGAAGGATGCACGGCCATCCATGAGGCCTGAGCTCTCCATCAGTGGTCCATCTGCTTCTTCCCTGCATCGAGAGGGCCCTCATCTGCATTAAAAATGAATGGACACACTCTCCCCTTATGTAACAGCCAACCCATGTCAGTTTTGTCCTGTTTCAACAACTTTTAAAGAGGATGCTTTGCCCCCTCTCAAAGGCTTTGTGTCTTTCCCTCTGTGATTTAAAGAACTGGGAAATCACAATGTTCTATGTTGCAAAACATTCTCATGCTGTACTAAAGAGCCTCTCTACTGCTGTTGATATCCATTTTATGTCTTTTCTTAAAGAGACAGTTCACCCAAACATGAAAATTCTGTCATAATTTACTCACCCTCCTGTTATTCCAAACCAGTACGACTTCCTTGGAACACAAAAGGCTGAATGACAGCCTCAGTCACCATAAACTTTTATTGCAAGGGAAATGAAAGAGGAAGAAAGAAAGTCATAAGGATTTGGATCAACATGAGAGTGAGTAAATGACAGAATTTAGATTTTTGGGTGAACTATCCCTTTAAGTAAAGCATTGCACCTTGAACTGTCTTGAAGGACACCCACAAACACATGCAAAGAGATGTATGTCCACACAGTCGCCATGTTGCCAGGCATCAGCAGATTTCTTGCGATGCTTACTGAAGTGGAAGGCAAGCTGGTGGCAATCTGCCGCTTTTCCCTCGTCAGCCCTCCGACCACTCTGGAGGAGCCTGACCCAGTGTATGAAGGGCCCCAACAAAGAAGCCTTGTCCTTGCTCAGTGGGCCAGCATCTACTCATTGCTGCAGAAATCGCCCACAGTCAGCTCCTTTTTATTGGCCATGATCAAGAAGTAAAGAAGCAGAGTAGAAATCAGCTATTCAAGCCTCTCACTCTCTTTTCCTGCCTGGCCATATCCAAACCAGTATCAGAGATATCAGCCCTGGATTTCCAACAGCAGGGCTGGAGACTTTGATTCTGGCTAGAGGCAGTATGGCAGTATTCCATCTTGATTCCACTGAGATACATTGTAAGTGTAGGAGTTATACAATAAACCAGTATGGCCAAAGGATATCAGTATTCAGCAATATTGATTTTATTCTTAAAAACACAGACCAGTGTTATCATATTGTACAGTGTGCCACTCTGAAAGAGGATACCATATAGAGATATTATTAATGAAGCTGTATTTACAATGAGGAAGTAACCCAAAGTCCCTTTAAGGCAATTCAGTCCATTTTCCGGCCATCTACGCAATGTTCCCGTGCCCAAATCTCCAAAACCTCAGATTACCAATAAAATCTTACAAAAAAAGAATAATATACACTGGCAGCCAAAACTTTGGAATAATGTACAGATTTTACTCTTATGGAAAGAAATTGGTACTTTTATTCACCAAAGTGGCATTCAACTGATCACAATGTATAGTCATGACATTAATAACATGAAAAATTACTATAACAGTTTGAAAAAAATTTTCAGAACTTCTTAAACTACTTCAAAGGGTTCTCATCAAAAAATCCTCCATGTGCAGCAATGACAGCTTTGCAGGTCCTTGGAATTCTAGCTGTCAGTTTGTCCAGATACTCAGGTGACATTTCACTCCACGCTTCCTGTAGCACTTGCCATAGATGTGACTGTCTTGTCGGGCACTTCTCATGCACCTTACAGTCTAGCTGATCCCACAAAAGCTCAATGTGGTTAAGATCCATAACACTCTTTTACAATTATCTGTTGTCCAATGTCTGTGTTTCTTTGCCAATTCTAACCTTTTCTTTTTGATTTCTGTTTCAAAAGTGGCTTTTTCTTTGCAATTCTTCCCATAAGGCATGCACCCCTGAGTCTTCTCTTTACTGGTGTTGAGCGGGTAGAATTCAATGAAGCTGTCAGCTGAGGAAATGTGAGGTGTCTATTTCTCAAACTAGAGACTTTAGTTGTACATCTGGCCTTTCACATCTCTTTCTGTCCTTGTTAGAGCCAGTTGTCCTTTGTTTTTGAAGACTGTAGTGTACACCTTTGTGTGAAATCTTCAGTTTTTTGGCAATTTCAAGCATTTTATAGCCTTCATTCCTCAAAAAAATTATTGACTGATGAGTTTATAGAGAAAGCTGTTTCTTTTTTGCCATTTTTGACATAATATTGACCTTAAGACATACCAGTCTATTGCATACAGTGGCAACTAAAAAACAAACACAAAGACAATGTTAAGCTTCATTTAACAAAGCAAATAGCTTTCAGCAGTGTTTGATATAATAGCAAATGATTTTCTAGTACCAAATTAGCAATTTAGCATGATTACTCAAGGATAAGGTGTTGGAGTGATGGCTGCTGGAAGTGGGGCCTGTCTAGATTTGATCAAAAATGACTTTTTTCAAATAGTGATGCTGCTGTTTTTTGCATCAGTAATGTCCTGACTATACATTGTGATCAGCTGAATGCCACTTTGGTGAATTAAAGTACCAGTTTCCTTCCGAAACAGCAAAATCTGTACATTATTCCAAACATTTGGCTGCCAGTGTATGTTGATTTTTTTTTTTTTTTTTTTTTAGCTGACACCAGGCAAAAATGTTTTCAGGTTGATCCAGCCAATGTGCACACATGATCTAGAGCAGTAATTAGAAGTTGCATTGCCTTTACATGTAAGGCAGTTGACTCTTTTTACTGAAAGCCGCAATCATGAGCGTTACAATTTCTCCCATTCATTATTCTACAAGTGGTCTGTCTCTTTCTTCTTACTCTGTCTCTGAAATAACCTCAGCAGACTATCTGTCTGGCTGTTTAGAAACTGCTTTCCTGTAGATCTAATGTTTTTTGAATCCTTGCTTTTTTTGCCTTTGCTCTGCACTTAATGTAGCTTGTCTTAAAAGAGTGTGAACAATTATTTAATGAATCAGTACTCCACTCTATCAACCGCTTTCCCTTGTTCTCATTCTTTACAGCTCTCCTTGACTTTTCTTCTAGTGAAATGTGCTTCGCATGGAGACACTTACACGTGCACTTATCTAAATAAATTGCACTAAAGCGATACATGCCATACAAAGAATCACACATTTTCTAATTTGTGCTTTCACCACCCTCTAGTAGAGCAAACACATCCTTTGCTGATTTTTCATTGGGCAGCATAAATTCCCATTCCAAGTGAAAAGCCAAATCAAAAGTCGTTTCAGGGGAACAGATGTATTGTTTTCCACAGATGAATATGTGACTGGGTCACAGTCTGATGACCAAGCTCAGGGCTATGGACTTTTTCTTAATTCTGGCCTACAGACAGTACCGGTACACTAGACTGAGACCACCTCACCTGCGCGAAGAGTTGCATGTGTGCTTTTAATGTGTGCACGCGTCTGGCGCTCAGTGGTTCAACTGCTGTAACACTCCAGGCGACAGGTGAAGCGTTGCATGAAATCTCCCTTTGTGGATCCTGTCCACTTCTCTATCTGATTAAAAGTTGCCGTGATTCCATCTGTGTCTCCCTTTTCAAAGGCTGTGGGATTGAAATAAGCCCTTTTATTTACTGAGCACCGCAGAATTGATGGAGTATCTCCTTAGAGGTTACTGCACAAACATTCAGTAGCTCGAAGGAGTCTTTTTGGACCATTGGTGTTCCACAGTATCGGGTCTCCACAGCACACTTTGTCCTTGTTCTCACCTTTTGCATTGCTCTAAGAAATGTGAAAGGAAGTAGAGATGAAAAGCCTATTCATGTATGATGGACCTCAGTTCAGGGTTTGTGTATAAAAGCACAGCCACACACATTTTACTTTTATTAGACTGTGTGGAAAAAAAAAAAAGGTCTCACCTTTTTTCAAAGCATAAGTTAGGATATGGATGGTTTTTAAGCCATATTAACTGTGTTCATGTTTATACTGTAGTGAAAAAAGTGGTTTAAAAGAATGTTCCAGGTTCAAAACAAACAGCTCGTATTTTTGTGCATAAATTATTTTTTCCACACATAAATGTTTAATTATAGCTTTAAATTTGTCTAAATTGTTTTTAAGAGATTGAACTATTGTTCTTGGTGGATGAACTGCGGGTTACAACTGTTGGCCGAACAGTCCCTTTCTGGTATCCTTACGTGCATCATGTGAAAGTTGCAATGCTTACCAGATTTACATAGTTATGAAAGATTTGAACTGTGAATAGGTCTCATGGTAACATAGGGCCTATAATTTTATAAACTGAAGGACAGGTCTAAAGTATTTTCTGAGGCAATCGGCAAAATGTCACAGATGCTAGACCGAAAGACCTTAACTTGTATTGAACTCGGAACATTCCTTTAATTTCTTTTAATTTGATTTGATACGGCATTTCTTCTTGTACGTTTTCAATTAATATAAAGGTAGATAAACAAAGGTGATTGAAAAATCTGTACAGATGTACTGCATGAAGAAAGTCCTTATAGTTCCTGTTGTGTTTTAAATTGAATTCTATTTGTGTTCCAAATGAAAAAGCTGCTGCAGGTAATTAAAATAATTAAATCATCCTTCCTCTTATTCCACTCCAACTGGAGGTAATGAAATCTTCCAAAGTAGCCCTACACTGGTATTCTGAATACAGGCCTCTCAGTGTGCATGTAGGATTCCTTGAAATCAGATATCAACTTCACAGCAGATATGTGGCATCCATTTGCCCCTTATTCCTCTTTGCCTCTCTTAGATGCTCTTAACAGCATCACTCAGCCATGCTCATATCGGTCCATTCTCATTAGCCCAAATTATCATGGTTTGAACACATTAGCAGATCCAACTAACAGCTATTCTATTGAAAGCCAGTAGAAGTGTTTAGGCTACAGACCTTCAGTCACATGGCGAATGCTTGCTTTAAATAGATTCACAGGTATTCACAGGTAAACTGGTGTGTGTGTGTGTGTGCGTTTTGTTGTCAGTGGCTGGCTGACCTTTTGCAATACACTGGTTGTTGTCTGTTGTCATTTACCTGGCTCAAATAGTAAGCAAATCAGGGAGTGATTCAGGCAAATGTTGTCTGCTTTCAGGCCTCCATAAGAGGCTTGCATTGTTGTGTGTGGTTTTTAAAAGCAAATGCTTTTTTCTTCCCTGAAATGTATTCAAAGGCAGAACAGTGCAGTAGATAGAGCTCTGGAACCAGGTGCACCAGAACTGGGGCAGGGGGTTTTAGACCCCCATTTACCTACTCAACCGTACATGGTCTATTTTAATTCAAATATGTAATTATTTTGACTTGCATTAAAAATGCAGTTCTGTTTACATGATAATTAATTGTAGTTTTAGCACCCAATATTTCAAACAGGTAAATAATTTTCCAAAATGTCTTGGTAAGCTGAGGCATTAACATTTCGGGAAATTCAATGCTTCCAAATTTGTGGAAACATTTTGGGAAAGCCCTTTTCTATTCCAGCATGACTGTGCCCCAGTGCACAAAGCAAGGTCCATAAAGGCATGGTTGGATGAGTTTGGTGTGGAAGAACTTGACTGGCCCGCACAGAGCCCTGACCTCAACCCTATCGAACACCTTTGGGATGAACTAGAATGGAGATTGCGAGCCAGGCCCTCTCATCCAACATCAGGCAAAATTCCAACAGACACACTCCAAAATCTTGTAGAAAGCCTTCCCAGAAGAGTGGAAGCTCTTACCGCTGCAAAGGGGGGACCAACTCGATATTAATGCCTATGGATTTAGAATGGGATGTCATAAAAGCTCCTGTAGGTGTAATGTGTAGGTGTCCCAATACTTTTGTCCATATAGTGTATTTAACATACTGATGCCAACTTTATATTTGAGTTTGCATATTCTTGAAGGTGCCATGATTAAGTTCACATATAAAATGTGTGTCACTCATGGCCTTAAATTGAGTTAAAATAATGAATGCCCCTACACTTAAAGAGAGTTTAAAAAAAATCCTCATAAACCATAGCAGGTCTCGATAAATTATTTTGGGAATTATTAGCTGGCAAAGAAATAATCAAGAGTTTGTTGGATATGTAAATCTTGACCATTTCGAAATGTCAGCCCTTCTTTAGTCCTTTTTCCATGAGATTCCTGTTTTGTTCCATGTGAATAACACCATTGTCTTATCAGAAGCACGGGACAAAAAGCAGTTACTCTGGCTTTCATCTGAACCTTTGAAGCTGCACGCTACAATCGGCATATGAGTGCCTCCAAACAGCCGTGCAACTGTATTAGCTATGCTCTGCATATTCATGTTCATACAAAAGCACTTGAGCTCATAACAAGAGCTCAATCTCAGTTTCTATTGGCCCTGGTTGTGGAAGTAGTAAGGAGCTGGTGTCTGGGGTGGAGAGGAAGGAAATGAGGCTATGCTGTGGGACTGGGGGAGGGAGATATTTTCGATAAGGGATTCTTATTCATCATTCTGGTTTAGGGGAAGGTGGGAAAGAGGGGATGGATGATGTCATTTGGTCTGGGGATTTTTGGGACATCCACTACAATAAACAACATGCATAAATGTCTTATGTGTGTAATGTAGCTGGGGCAGGGGGGTCATGTCATACATTTTCTTTTTTACTTCATTATTTTCTTGATGTTCACTTAAAAACCTCGGTTTTCTCTGCTGTCCCCTTTAAGACTTCAATATACACAACCACTGTGTAATGACTGGCTAATATTTTTGAAGCGCAAACACTCCGCCAACACTCGTGGGGCTGTTTTTTCCAAGAATAAAAGAATGAAAATGCGATTTACAAATATTCATTTGGCCAAAATACAAGAAGTCATGGCTAATACGAGACAGATGAGATGGCCGCGACTAGCGTGCACTACACCACTGTCTTTCGTTGCACTCCGCGCTATGTGTTCTTACATAAAAAAATTTTTTTTTATCTCGCATCAATATTTTGTGAGCAATTATGTATTTCTTTGGTAAGTAACTGTGTAGTAAGAACGATCTGCTCCAAGTTGGAGTCCTGATCATTATTTTTTGGTCAAAAATGGCTGACTATTCCTTACATATAAAGCAAACTTAGACAGATGAAACAGTAGTATTAAATTTGTTTCTCACCAGCATTACTGTCATGTCAATATCATTCACAAGGCTCCATCTTTCATTACAAGTTTCATTGCAAAATGGTTCTCAAAAGAATCCTTACAGACATTTGCTGAACAAAGGTAATTCCTCATTCCTAATGTTGGGATCCTTCAGAAGGACATGCAGAAAATGTTCCACAACCAGGAAAACAGCAACATCTGGGGACCTTACTCGACATCTTAATCTTTTTGTTGGTTAAAAGCAAACTGCAGTAACAATAGTACAATAGCAACAAAAAATACTCTTTTCGGACTGGAGAAGACATCTTGATTTCTGAAACTTATATAGTACATGGTCCTCTAATGTGTCAAAATATCAAGGAAAATGTTATTCCTCATAACATGACCCCTGATGTTAGGCAGAATGACCGCCTCAGTCACCATTCACTCTTATTTTATCTTTTTCCATACAGTGAAAGTCAATGGTGGCTGAGGCTTTCATTCTAATTAACATCTCCATTTGTGTTACACAGAAGAAAGACAGTCATGTAGGGTTTAAAACAAGAGAGCGAGCAAATGAATGATCCCTTTAAGTCACTCACCATTTTAAATGAGCGCTTTGGTACCAGTGATTCAACGACTCTGTAAAACTTTTGTATTTCAGTAAAACAAACACACACCTTTTCAGAATATAATTGCATTTATTTTTTACAGCTGTGAAGCTGAATTTTAATGTTTTGTTGGGAGGTTTTGAATTGTTTGTCCTGTCAATCAAAGCTTGAACTGTGATTAAGATCCGACTCTGTCTTAATGAATGCAAATTGGCACATCTGCTTCTGTGAGCTAGCTGGCCAGACTGTTCAGTTAGCGTGACTGATCAATTATCCTCCTCCTGGTGATGTGAGTATTGAGGGAGAGCGGCGGAAACAAAGAAAAGCAACAGTGCAAGAAGGAATAGATGCTTTGGTCCAAATCCCCCTACGTCTGCCTATTAAAATATGTTCTTTAGATTTGATTAGACTAAATTGATTGTGATGGAATGATTTATGATTCTTACACTTCAAACGTCAAAGTTTTAAAATAGATTTTGACAAGACAAATTTAAATCATGGCTATTTTTCAGGAAAATTACAGTATTATGATTTTAAACTGTAGGGATGAAAATGCCCACCATTCATGGGCTTTCAGTGCCCAGATGTTTGTGTAATTTCATTGCACTGAACATACCAATTTGTGAATGGAATTTGCATGTTTGGCTCATTTTATAAATGAAAAGGTTTGTTATAATGCAATCTTACAGCATGTGCATTTACAGTATGGAACAAGCAATATAAATAATCTGTTAATTGTCAATTGTATTGTTGGGTTAATTAAAATATAATTCTGTTATATTATAAAAATAAATATAATTGTAACTAAATTACTAAAATTAAGCAATAAGGTATAAGTGGCCATGTTTTATTATTAATATAATCAAGGCTAAAGGGGTGATTCGCATTAAAACCTGTCAAGAAAATTTCCTAGACCTATTTTACTCCAAAATCAAAAGAAACAAATAATAAATTATATTTTTCATATAGAAAATGAAGCATATTTTTAGGCCAATTAAGATTTTACATTGTGACATTATTTTCATGACATTTACGCACGTTAAACCCCCCCTACCCCCCCCCCCCCCATTATCATTACTGCAATTGGAAAAAAAAGATTGTTCATTATGATATTCTCATTAGCGTTATGTGAAAAAATTATATATTATTTAGATGGTAAAGTATTTATACCTCATAGTAGTACTCTTTTGGTACTACAGTAACTTTCATTGTCGCTGATTTTAATTAAAAAAATCACTGTACTGTTTCCTGCAACAATAAAAAGACGCAGCTTTGAAATATGTATTCTTTGTTGTGATGCATGAAAGGAAACTTCTTGGCTGAAACAGAAAATTCTGGACACACTTGGCCGGAAACCGGAACCAACATTATATCCATTGTTTGAATATAATGCACGAGTCGTATGGACTACTTTAATAGTGGCTTTAAGGTTATTTAATATCATATTGAAGCTTGACAGTGACTGCTATGACATACATTATCGGAGCACTGGAAAATGCTCTTCATTAATGCTCTAATAACCAAGAGAGCGATCACTTCGCTTCTGGGGATGTGGACTTTAATGTGCAACATAAACAATGCTTTTTCTCCATGTGAGTGTTTCTGTTGTGGGGTTTTAAAGTAACAGTTTCCGTTTAGATTTTTGGCCTTTTTTCTCCTTTAGCCGAAAACCAAAAATGGCAATTTTGCTGAAAAGAAAAGTTTGTTTGGTGAGCTCTGACATGCACATTCGGATTCGGAAGACATGTGAGCAATAGAATTTCAAAATGTCGCACCTCTTGGCTCAATACAAAGAATTAGGGATGCACCGGAATTTTGGCCGCCGAACATGGCAATTATATATAGATTTAGGGTTAAATATGACTAGGACATTTTCTTGTTAGGTTTCGTGAGAATCGCCCCAAAGGATGTTCTTAGTCAGCATAGATGTTTGTCCCTGACAAATAACAGATATCATAATAATAGAACGTTATTTTGTGTGTGCTGTGCAGTGACATACACAGTAGCTACTGTTGGTGAATAGTTGTGTTGCATCATAGCTGTACTGGGGCAATATTATGTATCCAGGACCCGGGACTATATATTTTATAGTGCAATTTAAAAAGAACTGCTTCTACGAAATTAAAGCTCTATACTAGTTGTCTCCTAGTATGTGCTGTTAATACCATGAAAATGACAAATTCATCCCTCTCTTAGCAGGCTTAGGTGGCAGTCTAATGGGAGTATTATTTATATGGCCCTGTTGATTAAGACTTAGCTCCTAAGCTCATTTTCCAAACATTAGAGGCAGTATGTCTCAGAGGGGCCTGTCTGGGCTGTTTCAGAGACAGATCAAAGCTGGCGTGCCGGTATCTTTAACAGTGACATATCCAGATAACAGAACTCTGCTAACATGGGGTTGGGACAGGCACCATATTCAGCCCAGAGTGTTATTCCCAATAACATTTACCTAGCCATATGCAGGGAAAACAGACTTAGGGGAAAGTTCATCCAGAAATGAAAATTCAGCCATCATTTACTCTCGTTTTGTTTCAAACCCATATTACTTTCTTTCTTTAGTGGAATACAAAAGGAGATTTTAGGCAGAATGGCAGCCTCAGTCACCATTCACTTGTATTGTATCTTTTTTCCATACATTAAAAGTGAATGGTGACTGAGGCTGTCAAATACCTAACATTTAGTCTAACACTTTCTTTTTTGTTCCACAGAAGAAAGAAAGTCATGCAGGTTTGAAACAAAATGAGTAAATGTTGACAACATGTTCACAAACTCAATGTTGACAAACTACCCCTTTAAATTAGCTCTTTCTATATTGACAGACACACTTGTGGTCTAAAGGTAGCTAGATGTTATCTCTTGATATTATTTGAAAGACACACCAAGTACAAGACCTTATACACTGTAACTTAAAGTATCTTGTTTTGTCCTACTTTGACCTAGACGATCTTTTTAATTTGATCATGTCATTGTTTCAACAGTGTAATGTAAATGAGACCACTTTCAGAGTTCATGCTCAGCTGAAATGCCGTGATAGGGCAAAATCTCCAGCTGAAAGCCGTCATTCCTTGAGGTTTTGGCAGGCTTTGCACTAAGGGATTCACTCACTCGCATATGGATGCCACTCACCTCATGCTCTGGCACGGCCAATGACCCCTACGGTTCTGGACTAATAACCTAGTCTGCAAGGATTAATCTAAAAGGGGTCAGGGGCTTAATTTGCATTTGATATGCACAGACGACAACACCAAAGAAAAAGATAAAATTTTAATTGGCGAGCGCTTAACTTAGTGGCTTGACTTGGCTGGCTAGGGGCTAGATTGAAGCAGTGTTTGACATTTGAAAAAAGCTGAAGGGGAATGCATGGTTAGTTACACTGCTCGGCTCATCCTGGGTGGCTCTTTGAAAGAAACAGACATAGCGTCCTCAGCTTTTCATGAAATACATTGCAAATGATGGCATGGATTTTTTAAATGGTCGGTCACTATTAAAGGTTAGACTCTGAGGTCTATCAAAAATGTTGTTCTTGTGTATCTCAGTTTAAGCAAACTGTAAATCAAACTTTTTGACAGGGCTTTTTACTTTACTGTATTAAAAATGCTTCTAATTAAAAAAAAAAGTTTTTTTCTTTCTTTTTTTTTTTGACTAGTAATTTTTCTTCAGTGTCCCTATTTAGCAGCTGTCAGTTCTGTTCAGATCTGATTTTCACACTGTTTTGATAAACTACTTATTAAATCTGGTCTAATTTCCCTCATGATCTGTAACATATTACTTCAGTTCAGCAATCTCTGTTTCTCTCTATTGTCAATTCCCACTGCTCGCTCTTTAATGTCTCATCTACTGCCACTCTCTTTCTTCCTCTCCTCCTTTTTTATGTTTATATATATATATATATATATATATATATATATATATATATATATATATATATATATATATATATATATCATTTTTTATGTTTTTCATTTTGCCGCTTGCTCTCAAGTTGAGCTGCCTTCATATTAAATTGTTTATTTAGTCAAATCAAATGTCAGCAGTATTGACATAAATTAAAGGTGTCCTCTTTAGGATATACTTATATATGTGAAGTATTCCTCCAATATGATTCTTAGTAATAAGATAAACCATGTATTTCTATTTTAATAGTCTGTCATTTTTTATTTTCTCATCATTTTCATACAACAACTCCACAACATGATGCTGTCATCCCCAAACTTCACCTTTGAAATGGTCTTTTCACAAAAGCTCTATCTTGGTCTCATCTGACCACAGAATCTTTGCCCATATTGCATCTGGGTCACAATTATGATTTTTTTTGGCAAATTCTAGATGTGTTTTTACACAGATCTTTTTGAGTAATGACCATTACAGTACAGAGCTCTTGATATGGTTGACAGATGCATCCTTAATCTGTTCTCAGCCACTGAACTCTGGAGGTCCTTCAGAATTATCACTGGCTCCATGTTGTTCATACAGAGCTTTAAAGGGGCATTTTCCTGGCAGCTTCTGAGTGATTTGATGTACTTTCCACTTGCTGATAATTGAATCAATTTGTTTTGTACATGTTTCCCTTCAGTCTCTTTAGTCTACATTTTCACAGCGGTCCTTTAGAATCACAACCTGAATAATGATTTAATTATGTGTTTTTGTCCTGATAATGTGACAATTATTCTAATGCTTCACAGGTAGAGGCAGTTGTAGGGCAATTTTTCCCATCTGTGTAAATGTAGAGCTTTTGTAACACAGTTACTGTATACTTGTGCAAATAAATGTTGTTTTGGTTAACAATGTTTCTTACATGAAGCCACATTAAAATAACATTAAATGTGTCACATTTAGATAGAGAGATGATTGTTAATGCAAGGTTTGTAATAAAAATCAGACAGTTGGGTCTTTAATGCACTAAATTATTTTTGAAAGAAGATTGCAATATATAAATGTGCTGCTTTTATCTATATAACACAGTTTATCTGATTTATATAGAGGTCAAATGGGTAATTACATTAAAAATATTTTTCACAGCAAAATGTGTTTTCAAAATTGTGCCTGCATTTCTACTGTTATTTAGGTTTCTAACAGTGATAGTAGTTATTAGTTAGTACATATTTTTGAATGCATTAAAATACTAGTTCCTGTTCGTGACAAGGAATGCCTTCTGCATTTGACCTTGTAAATGAAAAGTTTTATAAGCACTGTTTGCCTGCATCTTAAAGAACCGGTAAATCAATGACCAGACTGTGGCAACAGTTAACCTCCACCAGTGCTTGCTTGAGTAACCTGTTTTGTTAATCTGCTCACTAAAAACAAACAATCCTCAGAGTTAGTTTTGGAGGAAAGGGCAGTCATTTCTGCTAATTATAATAAAAAGTATCAGAACTGTTAATAGAGGCAAGAACAGAAACACTGTTTTAAGGGTGCAGTAATAATACCAATGACCCTATGGCTGTGTGTACCTCTACTGTGTGAATATATATATATACAGGTGCATCTCAATAAATTAGAATGTCGTGGAAAAGTTCATTTATTTCAGTAATTCAACTCAAATTGTGAAACTCGTGTATTAAATAAATTCAATGCACACAGACTGAAGTAGTTTAAGTCTTTGGTTCTTTTAATTGTGATGATTTTGGCTCACATTTAACAAAAACCCACCAATTCACTATCTCAAAAAATTAGAATACATCATAAGACCAATAAAAAAAACAGTTTTAGTGAATTGTTGGCCTTCTGGAAAGTATGTTCATTTACTGTATATGTACTCAATACTTGGTAGGGGCTCCTTTTGCTTTAATTACTGCCTCAATTCGGCGTGGCATGGAGGTGATCAGTTTGTGGCACTGCTGAGGTGGTATGGAAGCCCAGGTTTCTTTGACAGTGGCCTTCAGCTCATCTGCATTTTTTGGTCTCTTGTTTCTCATTTTCCTCTTGACAATACCCCATAGATTCTCTATGGGGTTCAGGTCTGGTGAGTTTGCTGGCCAGTCAAGCACACCAACACCATGGTCATTTAACCAACTTTTGGTGCTTTTGGCAGTGTGGGCAGGTGCCAAATCCTGCTGGAAAATGAAATCAGCATCTTTAAAAAGCTGGTCAGCAGAAGGAAGCCTGAAGTGCTCCAAAATTTCTTGGTAAACGGGTGCAGTGACTTTGGTTTTCAAAAAACACAATGGACCAACCCCAGCAGATGACATTGCACCCCAAATCATCACAGACTGTGGAAACTTAACACTGGACTTCAAGCAACTTGGGCTATGAGCTTCTCCACCCTTCCTCCAGACGCTAGTACCTTGGTTTCCAAATGAAATACAAAACTTGCTCTCATCTGAAAAGAGGACTTTGGAACACTGGGCAACAGTCCAGTTCTTCTTCTCCTTAGCCCAGGTATGACGCCTCTGACGTTGTCTGTGGTTCAGGAGTGGCTTAACAAGAGGAATACGACAACTGTAGCCAAATTCCTTGACATGTCTGTGTCTTGATGCCTTGACCCCAGCCTCAGTCCATTCCTTGTGAAGTTCACCCAAATTCTTGAATCGATTTTGCTTGACAATCATAAGGCTGCGGTTCTCTCGGTTGGTTGTGCATCTTTTTCTTCCACACTTTTTCCTTCCACTCAACTTTCTGTTAACATGCTTGGATACAGCACTCTGTGAACAGCCAGCTTCTTTGGCAATGAATGTTTGTGGCTTACCCTCCTTGTGAAGGGTGTCAATGATTGTCTTCTGGACAACTGTCAGATCAGCAGTCTTCCCCATGATTGTGTAGCCTAGTGAACCAAACTGAGAGACCATTTTGAAGGCTCAGGAAACCTTTGCAGGTGTTTTGAGTTGATTAACTGATTGGCATGTCACCATATTCTAATTTTTTGAGATAGTGAATTGGTGGGTTTTTGTTAAATGTGAGCCAAAATCATCACAATTAAAAGAACCAAAGACTTAAACTACTTCAATCTGTGTGCATTGAATTTATTTAATACACGAGTTTCACAATTTGAGTTGAATTACTGAAATAAATGAACTTTTCCACGACATTCTAATTTATTGAGATGCACCTGTGTGTATATATATATATATATATATATATATATATATATACACACACACACACACACACACACACACACACACACACACACACACACACACACACACACTAACGGTCAAAAGTTTTGAAACACTTATTCTTTATTATAATTTTTTTTCACATTTTAGAATAATAGTAAAGTCATCAAAACTATGGAATAACATAAATGGAACTATGGGAATTATGTTGTGACTAAACAAAATGCAAAATAAATCAAAACTGTGTTATATTTTAGCATCTTCAAAGTAGTCATCCTTTGCCTAGAATTTGCAGACATGTACTCTTGACATTTTCTCAACCAACTTCTTGAGGTATCACCCTGGGATGCTTTTTAAACAGTATTGAATGAGTTCCCATCTATGTTGGGCACTTATTGGCTGCTTTTCTTTATTATTTGGTCCAGGTCATCAATTTCAAAAAAACTAATTTTATTATTAAATTTAAGTCTTATAATGAAATAAATTAATATGGTGGCACAATGATATTTTTGTCTACAAAACTAATTTCAAACATTTAAGCATACGCCTTCAGATCATAAGATTTTTAAGATCATGAGAAACATTTCAGTCAAGTATTTCAAAACTTTTGACTGGTAGTGTGTGTGTATATATATATATATATATATATATATATATATATATATATATATACAGTATACACCAATCAGCCACAACATTAAAACCACCTGCCTAATATTGTGTAGGTCCCCCTCGTGCCACCAAAACAGCTCTGACCTGTCGAGGCATGGACTCCACAAGACATCTGAAGGTGTCCTGTGGTATCTTGCACCAAGATGTTAGCAGCAGATCCTTTAAGTCCTGTAAGTTGCGAGGTGGGGCCTCCATGGATTGGACTTGTTGGTCCAGCACATCCCATAGATCAGGGCTCTTCAACTATTTTCTTGGGAGGCCAGATTATCCAGATGAAAACGTGGCAGGGGCCAAATTCTTTTCCATATTTATCTTAGCTAACACTTTTATGTTATTAAAAAAACAAAAACTTAATACAGTGCATTTATTTATATAAAAATAGTCACGGGTATTCTGTATATTGAATTATAATTTTTTTAAGGTCTGGCCATAAATTCCTTCATAAGATCTGCCTGAAGAACAAACATGACTGTGGCAGGGCGGAGAGTGGGGCCAGGTTGTGATTCCGCACACCCGGCCCCTAATTAAACTGATGAAGCCCAAGAGGGATAAAGGCGACCGGAGACGGCAGTGCGACAGAGAGAGAGTTATGGGCAGCTGCCCGACACCTGTGTGTGTGTGTCTTTTGGTTCAGTTTATTATTAAACCATTATTTATATTATCAAGCCGGTTCTCACCTCCTCCTTTCCATTGAACGTGTTACAATGACTTATACTCTTAACTAACATATCATTTTTTTATCAAGTTTACTTTGAAAAAAAAAAAAAAAAAAAAACAACAACAAAAAACTAAACATAATAATCATTTTAACATTTTAGGGCTATTACATTATAACATTTAGACCTGCTAAAGCCCTCTCACAATATCAACCCCCATATGAAAACAGTGGTCAAATAAAAATGTCATGTTTACTTAAGAATGCTTTTCAATTAAAAACAAAAAAACAAAACAAAACAAAAAATTAAAGAGAAAAAATGTCTATTCTCCTTTTTCTCTATAAAGTATCATCCTGTTCAGTGAGGAAAAAATTAGTCCTGCAAATGTGAATTTGCACACAATAGCCAGTGCAGGGCCAGATATTTGTGTAGGTAATCATTGGCAAAAGAAAAACAAACTGAGTTAATTTTGTTTGTGATGTATAGAACCAAATATAATCAGGATATTTGCAGGTTCAGTTTCACGTTATAATTTTATTCCAAGCCCTACAGACCCTGAACAGATAAGACATGATCGTTTGACACTTCAGGAATAGTGAATAAAAAACAAATTTTCAGCGCATTTTCTTTGAACGTTCAATTTTCATAATTGATTGCTTTTGTTGCCTGATGTGCATATGTGCTGACAACATTTCTGTCACAACTGCGGTGATAATTTTTTACATCTGTAGATTTGACCACACTCTACACAAATAAGCAATTTTATATAAATACATTTGATTGAAAAAGACACTTTCAAATGCTCACCTAAACGATGTGATCCATATTTAGCAAAGGAGTGTGACTAAACTATTGCCAGAAAAGCTTAAACGCACGCTCCGGTCCGCACAATTGATGATGGCCGAATGCTGTTGCACATGCCAATGAGCGTTGTTATACTCATCGCTGATTGCTGAGACTCGCGCCTATGAACGCTGAGTTTTGCACAAAGAGCACTCTGGTATTTCAGATGGTGAGACAATTTGATAAAAAAATCAGTCGGTGGACCAGACAAAGATGATTGATGGGCCACATTTGGCCCGTGTGCCACCAGTTTACTAGTCCTGCCATAGATGCTCAATCAGATTGAGATCTGGGGAATTTGGAGGCCAAGTCAACACCTTGAACTCTTTGTCATGTTCCTCATACCATTCCTGAACAATTTTTGCAGTGTGGCAGGGCGCATTATCCTGCTGAAAGAGGCCACTGCCATCAGGGAATACTGTTGCCATGAAGGGGTGTACGTGGTCTGCAATAATCTTTAGGTAGGTGGTACATGTCAAGGTAACATCCACATGAATGCCAGGACCCAAGGTTTCCCAGCAGAACATTGCCCAGCACATCACACTGCCTCCGCCGGCTTGCCTTCTTCCCATAGTGCATCCTGCTGCCATCTCTTCCCCAGGTAAATGATGCACACGCATAATCCACATGATCTAAAAGAAAACGTGATTCATCAGACCAGGCCACCTTCTTCCATTGCTCCATGGTCCAGTTCTGACGCTCACGTGCCCATTGTAGGCGCTTTCACGGTTTACAGGGGTCAGCATGGGCACTCTGACTGGCCTGCGGCTACGCAGCCCCATACGCAGCAAGCTACAATGCACTGTGTGTCCTGACACCTTTCTATCATGGCCAGCATTAAGTTTTTCAGCAATTTGTGCTATAGTAGCTCTTCTGTGGGAATTGACCAGACGGGCTAGCCTCACTCACATCAATGAGCCTTGGGCGCCCATGACCCTGTCACCGGTTCACTGGTTGTCCTTCTTTGGACCACTTTTGGTAGGTACTAACCACTGCATACCGGGAACACCCCACTAGACTTGCCGTTTTGGAGATGCTCTAACCCAGTCGCCTAGCCATCACAATTTGGCCCTTGTCAAAGTCGCTCAGATTCTTATGCTTGCCCATTTTTCCTGCTCCCAACACATGAAATTGAAAAACTAACTGTTCATTTGCTGCCTAATATATCCCACCCCTTGACAGGTGCCATTGTAACGATATAATCAATGTTATTCACTTCACCTGTCAGCAGTTTTAATGTTGTGGCTGATCAGTGTGTGTGTATATAAATATATATATACTGTATAATGTGTGTGTGTGTGTGTGTGTGTGTATATATATAAATATACAGTGTGCTCCACTACTCCCCCCCCCCAATCATTGTGACGTCATCGTGAGCAACAACTTTCATCAAATTAATAAATAATTAAATCAGTGACGTCATTTTGTTGTTTACAAAAAGTAATAGAAGTATGCCAAAAATTGAACACCTTTGTGCATTTTTAAGATATGAGCAATCAAACATAGTGGCCCAGTATATAAACTCAGCAAAAAAAAGAAACATCCTCTCAGTTTCAACTGCTTTTATTTTCAGCAAACTTAACATGTGTAAATATTTGTATGAACATAAAAAGTTTCAACAACTAAGACATAAACTGAACAAGTTTCACAGAAATGTGACTAACAGGAATGGAATAATGTGTCCCTGAACAAAGGGGGGGTCAAAATCAAAAGTAACAGTCAGTATCTGGTGTGGCCACCAGCTGCATTAAGTACTGCAGTGCATCTCTTCCTCATGGACTGCACCAGATTTGCCAGTTCTTGCTGTGAAATGTTACCCCACTCTTCCACCAAGGCACTTGCAAGTTCCCGGACATTTCTGGGGGGATTGGCTCTAGCCCTCACCCTCCGATCTAACAGGTCCCAGATGTGCTCAGTGGGATTGAAATCTGGGTTCTTCGCTGGCTATGGCAGAACACTGACATTCCTGTCTTGCAGGAAATCACGCACAGAACGAGCAGTATGGCTGGTGGCATTGTCATGCTGGAGGGTCATGTTAGGATGAGCCTGCAGGAAGGGTTCCACATGAGGGAGGAGGATGCCTTCCCTGTAATGCACAGCATTGAGATTGCCTGCAATGACAACAAGCTTAGTCCGATGATGCTGTGACACACCGCCCCAGACCATGACGGACCCTCCACCTCCAAAGCAATCCCGCTCCAGAGTACAGGCCTCGGTGTAACGCTCATTCCTTCGATGATAACCACGAGTCCGACCATCACCCCTGGTGAGACAAAACCGCGACTCGTCAGTGAAGAGCACTTTTTGCCAGTCCTGTCTGGTCCAGCGAAGGTGGGTTTGTGCCCATAGACGACGTTGTTGCTGGTGATGTCTGGTAAGGACCTGCCTTACAACATGCCTATAACACCTCATTCCAGCCTCTCTCAGCCTATTGCAGACAGT
Organism: Myxocyprinus asiaticus; assembly: GCF_019703515.2. Taxonomy (NCBI): domain Eukaryota; kingdom Metazoa; phylum Chordata; class Actinopteri; order Cypriniformes; family Catostomidae; genus Myxocyprinus; species Myxocyprinus asiaticus. The sequence continues at coordinate 22,926,949 of NC_059361.1, read as the reverse complement.
CTGAGCATTGATGGATGGTTTGTGCTTTCCTGGTGTAACTCGGGCAGCTGTTGTTGCCATCCTGTACCTGTCCCGCAGGTGTGATATTCGGATGTGCAGGTGCTGTTACACGTGGTCTGCCACTGCTAGGACGATCAGCTATCCTTCCTGTCTCCCTGTAGTGCTGTCTTAGGCATCTCACAGTATTGACATAGCAATTTATTGCCCTGGTCACATCTGCAGTCCTCATGCCTCCATGCAGCATGCCTAAGGCATGGTCACGCAGCTGAGCAGGGACACTGGGCATTTTTCTTTTGGTGTTTTTAAGAGTCAGTAGAAAGGTCTCTTTAGTGTCCCAAGTTTTTATAACTGTGACCTTAATTGCCTACCGTCTATAAGCAGTTAGTGTCTTAACGACCGTTCCACAGGTGCATGGTCATTAATTGTTTATGGTTCATTGAACAAGCATGGAAAACATTGTTTAAACCCTTTACAATAAATATCTGTAAAGTTGTTTGGATTTTTACAAAATTATCTTTAAAATAGTGTCCTGAAAAAGGGACGTTTCTTTTTTGCTGAGTTTATGTATTTATAAGCCAAATTAAACATGTTTGATACCTAAGAGGGATTGTTTTGACCTAAACAAAATGTTGTACTTTATTGTATGTTTAGTATCTAAGAAGAATAAATGTTATTCAATTGACGTTTACATTTATTAATTTAGCAGATTTTGGTTTTTTTTTACCCAAAACGATGTAAAAATTTGAATAATACAAGCAGAAGCGATTCATTCAGAGAAAACAATACAAGTAGTGCAACCATACCAAAGTAGCTTACCTATTATACCATACCAATAAGTATCCTGAAAGCATTGTGTAATTTTTAGTTACATAATTCACACCTTTTATTTCTGCCTGCAGTTCTTCACAATGCTTTGTGCGAGCGTGTGCAAGTATACAATTTTGTTATTTTGAACAGAAATGATCATTTAATCTTTGATGGCTTGGTGAAGAAGTCACATTTTGTAAATTAATAGATTATACTTGTTCTCTTGTTCTTGGGTGAAGTATACATATCAGATCTTAATATACCACACTGTGTGCTGTTGAATCAAGCCTCCTGCAGCTTTTCAAAGTGCCCTTTTTTATAGGACAAGGACTCCCTTTCCTCTGGGCTTTCAGTCTAGAACAGGAGCACAGCCCCTCTTTGGAACATGCCATTTTCTCTCATTTCTCTCCTTTCTTCTGAAACAAAGAGCTACATTTGGTTCATTCTTTCAGTAGCCACTTTATTAGACCTTGTGTCTCTGACAGCTCTCTGGATATGAGGTCTGAATTCATGGTAATTGTTGTTCTTTTTTTTTCTCTCTCACACGTTAAGTGTGACCGGGTTGCTGTGGAAACACTGTTTGGTGTTTACCTCACAACAGAGACCCAAAGGAATTGGCAGAAACAGAATATTACTCTTTCACTTAAAGTATCACAGCAAAAAAATCCCTCCTGAAAGCTAATGTAAAAAAAGCACAAAGAACATAAAGGATTAAAGGATTTAAAGTAGTGTTGCATGCTACATACTGTATTTCAGACTAAACTTTATGCTGCCAAGCAACCACATAAGTGGAAAAAGGAGTGTACACAACCATATTATCTATGACACATCAGTTAGGAGAGTACATTTTAAAAGACCTTGGGCAGCACTTGGGGTCATGTGTCCTTTGTATGTGTTGATGAGCATTAAGCACTGAAGTGTGTCTCTCTCATAGCCACTCTCACTGTGCTCTTTGAGGACGTCCCTGCTCCCTTTGAGAATGATGCTTGTTACCTGGTTACTGCCAAGAGATCCTTACTTTCAGCACATGTCGTGCCTCATTGACGTCAGAACCTCTTTTCACCCCCCCATGTTTACATGTTTACTTTATCTCTCTTTGTCTCCCACATTTTCAAGCAAGAATGCTATTTTTCATTTCAAAACCAGGCCTTCTTCAAGAGGCTGAAATAAAAAGGAGACTAAGCAACAAAAGGCCCAGAGTGATGTAGGTCTTTGGTAAACATTAGCCTCCAATGAGACTAATGAGGCAGGCTCTAATCTCAAGTGCTTGAACATAGACACGCTGACTTTGAGCAAATAACCCTGGTGCTCATTCACAGTGGAAACAAGTGGGGGACGAATCAAGGCACAAATGAATGACTAATTCTGAACTATAATTTTTGCTCTCAGCTTATTGGATAAATACACTATTTCCCATTAGCATCTTGACACAGTAAATTCGTGCCTCATGAATACACCATTTACGAATGCTTAAAGTAACTGGTGACTGTTCCATTCTTTTTTTATCCCTTTTGTCTACTGAAATTGATAATCATCTGTATGCAATACAAGTATAATTTATGTTACAATCCACAAGGTAGGATTCTTCCAAAATACATTTAGATAGCTGAAACGTCTTGGTTACTGTTGTAATCTCCGTTCCCTGATGGCGGGAATGAGACATTGTGTCGATGTAGTGACACTAGGGGTCGCCCTTGGGATCCCCAAACACCTCTGATATTTGAGAAAAGGCTAATGAAAATTGGCCAGTGGAATTTGCATGCCACTCCCCCGGACATACGGGTATTAAAGGGGCAGGCTTGCAACCACTCATTCAGGTTTGTGCTGAGCAGCCGAGACAGAGTCCCGGCCATTTCAGCGGGTAGTTCAGTGTTGTGGCAAGAGGGACACTACGTCTCGTTACCTCCATCAGGGAACGGAGGTTACAACAGTAACCAAGACATTCCCTGTCTGTCACTCACTCGACGTTGTGTCGATGTAGTAACACTAGGGGTCTCTATACAAAACACCACAACCAGCTGAACTGTGTTACGTGGACTGGCGGTGTAGGCAGGCCACTGCGTGCCTAGTAGCAAGTGCACTCGGCCCCCACGTAACCTTCCCAATGCCCCACGAATGTCACAATGTACCCAAAAAAAGGGGGAGGGGGACTGGATGTACTTACAATGGGAACAGGCCGCGCCAGCCGCTTTGTGCCTTTTCTCCTCTTTTTCTCCCACAAAAATGAAAAATCATTCAGCTGGGGCCAGATGTATTTGCGTCGGGGATGGTGTTCTTTTTCCAAAGGGGAAAAGATACCGCGGAGACCACATCCTGCCCGAAGGCGAGGTTAACATGTGGAGAATATGTCACATGGACTTACAAAACCGGTAGTACACATGTGGAAAGAAGCCCCCACGGTAGGTCCTACCCGGAGGGCAGGAGCTCTACAAACGCGGCAGCTGGGGGCAGAGGAGGCTATAGCGGCCACGTACACCTTCAAGATGGAGGGGGACAGCCGCCTCTCCAACCTCTCTTGCAAGAAGGATAGCACCGACCCGACTGCGCATCTCTGGGGGTCTTCACCTCGGGAAGAACACCAATTCGTGAACAGACGCCAGTTCAAGGCATATAGCTGCCTTGTAGGGGGTCGTGACAACGATGAGGAAACCGCTCTTTTTTTAATGTGTGGGTGCCGCAGCCCCTTGGGCATGTGGCGAAAACAACACAAAAGGGAACAAAGGATTCTCCTCCTGGCCCTCCACCGGGGGATGGAGTGGTCTGTGCACCACCTCCAGACTTACAGCGGGTCTCCTTGCCCCTTGGTCACCTGTCTCAGGGGTGCTTCGAAGACTTCCTGGGGTTCTTGCCACCGGATCGTGGGACGGAGGGGGCGTCAGCTTCCTGTGGGGGGCTCTACGCCAGGGCCGAATGGTTGGCTCAGGCTGTGGCGTAGCCGGTATTGCTGCCACAGGAGGATGCCCTCGGCGACGAGCGGACGGGGTGCGGGATCTTGAACCATGCCAGGGCAGGATGTGCTGGATAGCCTCCGTCTGCTTCTTGACCGTCGAGAACTGCTGGGCAAAGTCCTTGTCGGCATCCTTCATCTCAACCAGGTTAAGCCACAGGTGATGCTCCTGGATCACAATGGTGGACATCATCTGCCCGAGAGTGCACCGCAACCGCCTTATCCACCTGAGGAATATCCGTGTACCCCCTGGCCGCCCCACCATCGAGGATAGTGAGAGCAGAGGAACTCTGAGGCCGGGTCCGGGCAGTGAAAGGTGCCTGCCACGAATTTGTGAGTTCCTCATGCACCTCCGGGAAGAATGGAACTGGGGCAGGGCGCAGCTGTGAGCGGCACTCCGAGCCCAGGAACCAGTCATCAAGCCGGAGGGCTCAGGGCAGGGTGGAGGGTTCCACTCGAGCCCGACACTCCCGGCAGCCCGGGCAAGCATGGCCGCCAGCTCCATGTCGGCCTCAGACTGGGCGGCCACACCTGAAGATGGGAACCCAGCTGAGTCCTCCGCATCTGACCCTACCAGCCCACTCTCCGATGCTGCGATCGAGAGCTCATCCTGCTCTCGGGCCCCAAAAGAGACATTAAACTCGCCCTGGTGCGAGCTGCCAGTCTCATCCTAGAACTCGACCGGGTCAGACGAGTGTACTGGGGAATGGAAGGTCCGTGGGGGTTCACCCGGCAGAACCGCTCCCTTTGGGGTCCCCAAATCACCCCCCAGCGCTAACCGTCGTGGCCTGATACCCGTAGGCAGAAGGACCGGGGTGGGGAGCGGCTGGGGTGGCTTTTCCTCTGAAGAAGGAAAGCCGTGACCACAACTTTGCCAAGGTCATGCTCTCGCAGTGAGAGCATGAACCATCCACGAACGCTGTCTCAGCATGGCTATGGCCCGTACACATGAGGCAGCGATCGTGGCCTTCAGAGGCGGAGAGATAGCGACCGCATCCAGGAACTACACACATCTTTAAAAAGAGGCTTTCCGTCAGTGCTCACTCTTTTAGAGGAAATACTCTTAAGTATATACTCTTTTAGCGTAGCTGCCGAAGCGCCCAGGGGTGTTCTCTGCACTTCTCCGTGTGAGAGGGGGAGAACCCACTGCATTATGCCATATATCCAACAGCTTAGAATACTTTGTTGAGGTGAATGGAACGGCAATGGAATTCATCGACACCGCTCGGCTCAGAAGAACAAATCTGAATGAGTGGTTGCAAGCCAGCTCCTTTTATACCCTTATGTCCGGGGGAGTGGCCTGCAAATTCCACTCGCCAATTATCATTGGCATTTTCTCAAATATCAGAGGTGTTTGAGGCTCACAAGGGCGACCCCTAGTGTCACTACATCGACACAACGTCGAGTGAGTGACAGATAGGGAACCGTCTTTTAGACTTTCGATAATAGCCATCACCAAATAACATTAAGCAAACTGGTACCCACAATATTTCCCTTGGAGCAGCCTAAAAGCCGCAAGTGCCCAGTTGCCCTCCTATGATGACTACTGAACTGATTAAAAAGAGGTTAGCTGTATTTGACTCATAAATGGAAACATTGCAGATTGATTTTAGAGTGACACTAAACCTGAGTTTAGGATTAATATGATTTCAACATAGGAACAGAGCTCTAATAATTTATTGAAGGTAAATTTCTCAGCTAAGCTAATAATTCACTTTAATCTGCTAATAGCTCAGTATAATGAACAGAAATCAATAGTGCCATCTTTCCAGTCCTCCAGGGAAATCAACGGGCTACCAACCCTAAATCTGAATGGTTAGTTCTTAATACACTGTTAGTGTTTTTTGGGAAATTTAAATGATTATTTTATTTATTACAGTGCATATTTTAGTGATTGTAAGGGGAAAAGTTTATGTTATGTTATGTTATGTTTTTGTTATTTGTTATTCATCAGATTTTGCATTTGGTCAGACCATAGATATTGTGGTTTAGAATAGAAGAACTTTATCAGAGATACTGTTTGAGCAGGCACATCTGGCTTCTGTCTTCACCCTTATACTCTCAGCCCTGTTAATTCGTGATAGGTGTGCCCATGACAGATTCCCCACCTGCCCTCTCCTCTCTGGGTCATCTGGATCTTCTCCCCTGTTGGTCCAGACTGTCGCTGTATTGCTGAGGAAATGTCTGGAGAAAAAGAACCATGTTGACTGTGTGTATTTCTCAATCAAACCTTTGTTGTGAGAGAAATAGGATTTAAAAATGTTTTATCATTCCTTGAAAACAAGTAGAAATGGAAATTGTGAAGAATAGATTCTCTTTGTGCATCCAGTTAATGATTTTGATTCCTTAACGGTTCTGTTAAAGTTTTTTTTTTAGTACATTTGAGGAAAAAAATTTATAGTGTTTGGAAAATAGTTTTTATTACATCCATGGTCTCCGAAGCCTGTTGTCAAATAATGAGATAATTTCAGATTTCAGCAGGACAGATATAACAAATGAGAAATAATATAAAAAAGCTGTTCCCATAGGCATATCATTAAACTTTCTTAATCACTCTTAAACCCATACGTTTGGATTTTGTTTTTCTGTGAAGCGTGTAATTTGCACCAAGTCTGTAAAGTGGCATACTGTATATACCTGGAAAAGTTGTTGTGGTGATGTGGGCATGGCCGAGCATGGAGAGCGAGGCCAGGAGAGGAAGAATAATAAGAACAATGACCCATATCTGTAACAGCTGTTCTCTGTTACAGTGAGAGCTGGAGAGGGATAAAAAGGGAGTCCAGACCGCCGGAGGGGAGAGAGAGACGCATGCAGCAGTGTCTATGTGTGTTCGCTGGTTTTGCTGCAAAGCATTAGTTTGTGTGTGTCAGTGAAAAGTGTGCAATAAAAAGGCTAATGTGGATTGTTTATCCAGCCCACGCTTCCTCGTTCAAAGAGAGTTAGTGATTTATCACAGTTGTGTTTAAATAGAATTTTTAATTGCAAGAAACAGTGAACAGAACTTTCACATTCTCGAAAGTTAATTATTGATTCATGTGCACAGCCAACAGAAAATAGGAAGCCGCTGATTGTCATGACAACGGTTCTGATATTACGGTTCCGCATATTGCACATTTTATCATGGTGAATGCACATCTGGAATGCATCACACAACTGAACCAAACCGAATGTCATGAAAATCTTTCTTTTCCTCTCTTTTTATTTATTTTTATACTGGAACTGGTTCTTATTCAGAATTTCAGAACTCGATTTCCAACCCTAATAACAAGCAACAATTCCCAAATATGGGTCTTGCTATGTTTCTTGAATCGCAAGGCTGTAATTGAATCAATAAAGCTTTGCTTTGCTTGGCATTGGTAGTTGAGCCTCCCGGCCATCTCAAGGAAGAGCCTTTCAGTCATTTTTAACACTGTGATGCAGAGCATGGTAGTGTAATGGAAACAAAAATGGAAACAATAAAGGCCCTGCTCCGCACGCCAGTCTACTTGAACTTAACAAACCTCTCTCCTCCCTCCTTTCCTTTTCCTGGTTACCATCAGAACCAGTCCCTAGATAGCAGGCGCAAAAGCTAATGGAACTGTCCTCTTTAGCTATTGATTATGCTCCAACCGGGTGGGGGGAAAAGCATCTACGACACTGGCAAACATGATTGAATGTAATTCAATAAGAACAAGAATGTGGCCCTCTTCTCTCTCTCTCTTCTCTCTACCTCAGGTACTATTGCACGGCTCCCTGCTCAGTGATCTGGCACGTGTTTGCTGATTTCAGTCATGAATTATTCTCAGATGATGTAATCCCAAATAGCCTCTGTAATGATTTCAACACTGATGTGAAAGATCATATGCACTTGCTCAGACTTGATTTATAATGTAGAGGCTACAGGGTTTGGTGAAATTATTATTCCGGCATTCATGAACTGCAGCGACTTTATGCTTTCAATTTAAATTATTTTACTTTCAGTGATGCATTGTTTGTTCTTTGCAGGAGTGGGTTGAATTGATCTCAGTGGTGATGTGGACTGCCTGAGGAAGGATTTCAAATCAGTTGACACTGCTTATGTTGTTTTTTTTTTTTTTTTTTTTTTTTTTGTGCATATGCTTTGATACACAGTGAAAATTTGGCAGCTCACCACGGACCTGACTTCAAATAAAGATTTATGTATAACACATTTCCAAATGCTCAAATGTGTTAGGGTTACATGTACCTAATTTTACAAATAAATTTACAAAACAAGTAATTAGTTATATGCATACAGGCACACTTGAGCAAAGAAATTAACACTTACACACACACACACACACACACACACACACACACACACACCTACTACATTCCTTTCTACTTGAATTTGTGCTGGACAGCAACAGGGGACAAAAGAGAAGAGTTAACACTCAGTTGACAAGTAAAGTGATAACCCCTTCCATTGTGCCCTCCTTTTTTGTTGAAACCAAGAGTTTTTCTCACTCTTAGTCATGTGTAGAAGGGCTTGTCTTCTTCTTTCCATGAAGGACAACAATGCATTTCAGAGCAGAGCATGTGAGCGAAGTGGAGCGGCATGACACTCCGCTCAATAATCCGCTCCATGCGCGTGCACTCCGCTCAACCGTTCATCGCCCAAGCGAACGCTCCGCTCAAGTACCGCTTATGCTCACCGGTAAAAAAAGTTTGCTCAAATCCCTCTCCAACATGACATTTTTCTGTAGTAGGCTATATTTGTTTCCAGGCATGCACACACGCCTGAGCATCTGCCCCTTTGCCCACATGGACTGAGGTGCTCCTCTGGGTGAAATATAGGCTATATGCAGTTATGAAATGCTTAGTAACGTACACATCTGAAATTATGTGATTGTATTGTTGTGTTTTAGTATATAAAATCTCACTGTTTATTTTGTACTAGTTTAAAACAGCTGTTAGATAATCGGGTCAGCCAGACCTTCCTTATCATTTGTAATCAGTCATATATTTCTCTGTTAGCTCAAATGCCATTGAACATCTTCAAATAATGGCATAAAAAATTTTTCAGTTCTAATTACCTTTATTTACTTTAAACAAGTCATCAAACATGCCTCTACAAGTGATAAATCATATGTGCGGTGCAAGGTGCAGAAACTCGCATACGCGCAAATTCGTGCTATTCAGTTTAAACTGGTCCTGAGTGACACAACCGACCCAGAAAACCACAGTCATTTAAACTTTAACGTTTTTTCGAGTCGTTTATGGCAATAATGAAAACATGGACTGGTACATGTTTTCATTATTACAGGTAAAATTGAAATTCCTAATTGTTCTTCAGTTGTCTCCACGGAATGATTATTAGGCTACTGTAGATTTGATTCATTAATAGGTTTCTGATTTAATGCTATCAGACTTTAGTTCTGTAAATTAAAATGAGCAATTCCTCATCCTTTTGTGTTCAGTTTTAAAGGGCGTATTAAGTTATACAGAAAAGAGCAGTGATTTTTTTTTTCTTTTTCAGTATTGTTGCTTGATTAATGTTCCCTTCAATTTTATATGTAGGAATTGTATGCAATCTAAAGGACTGTGGTTATTTATATAATAATTATTATATTATTAAATACCATTTACTAATTTGTTTTTCCTTGATATTTTTAAAGCAGCATAAAGTGAAATCTGGTCAAACGATCATGTGATGTGCATGTGCTCTTTATATGTACAGCAGGGTTTAACCATGGATTTAACAAATAAAAAATATACTGCATAAAGTGAGATTTTGTCCAATATATATATATATATATATATAGAGAGAGAGAGAGAGAGAGAGAGAGAGAGAGAGAGAGAGAGAGAGAGATAAAATAATGTTTAATGATCCCAAAACAAATAAAAAATAGTTAATCCACGAATTACCCTGCCTTCGTTTTAGATTATAATTTTTTTTCTAATGAAGGCTATAATCATTTATGGCTTTGTTTTCCTCTGCGCATGAATGCAGCGAGCGATGTCGGAAGATGTTATCCACAAACACGAATCAAGTGTCAGTGTTTTTTTTTTTAATGTTTCACTAATCGTTAATGTGTGGATTTGGCTTTAGGAAACTGACCAGCAGTTATCCCGGAGCAGAAATCAAAAGCAACAGATAATTCCGCTATGAAATTTTCTATGCGAGAGCGGAAATCTTTACCAATCAAATGCTCAATTGTACAATGAAGGCATGAAAGCAGAATGCTGCGCCTGCCAATTAGGAAACACTGATCCGTAAGATCATATTTGTTTATTAGTTTTGATGCAGGGATTTTTTGTGTGTTCGCCGGGATTCAAGGAAATATGCTTTGCCAATGTATAGTATTATTAAGCTTGCATATTCAATTGAGGGTGCTCTAACGTTCGCACCCCCACACAATTGGGCTTGCGTTTAGCTGGCAGCTGCACTGACATGATTGCAAAACAACAAGATACCTTACTACTTATCTCTTAAGTTATTATCGAATGGTAGTGTAGCCTACTAGCTCACCTTTTGCTGTGCTGCCATGTTCACATAAAACATCCTCGTGCTTTCTGGCAATGTGACGCTTAAGATTCCAAAGGGAATCTTTGCTAACTCTCACAGTCTCTCCACACTCCCTTTCAATTTCTTCTCCTTCCTCGTTCTTAGCTTTGATTTTTATTTTGCATTTATGTATAAGGCTTGCAACTTCACTAAAACAATGTTTGAGCTCCATAACCTCAGGCCTATTGCTTATTTTGCAGGTTCCCAAACCAGCATATCACGAAGTGCATTCTGGGTTGTGCGATTGGCACTGAGCGGCCTGAGCGAGCGGAGAGGAATCTTCAAAAAGACGCTCTCCGCTCAGGTGAAATTATCCACGCTCCGCTCCGCTCACATGCTCTGATTCAGAGTAAAGTTTCATTACAGTACTGGGAAAACTTCTAATTAGCCTTAATAGTCATTACACTTCACTTCACTTAAAGACTTATCAGGATTACCAACACTTGTACTTACATTATGCATATCTTTTTAATCAAATCAGGCGCAGTTAACATTCTTGCATGTCAGCTTTCAAAGTCTTTGTCGACCTAATTTGATTTAGTGGCAGTAATTCATGTCTAGGAGAGTATCCTTCATTGTGTTTATCTGCACAACAATACGCTCATAACTATTAATGTAAACTGACAAAGCAAGAAACCCATGCTTATATTATAATTTAAAAAAAAAAAAAAAAAAAAAAAAAAAAAAAACAGTTTTCAAACAGTTTGTGACCTTTTTACCGATAAAAGAAAACCACTTAAGGTGTTCACATGGTCTTACACATCGTAGGGTTATTAAGCATAATCAGTGTAATCTGCATGCAAACGCACTTAATGTTGATGACCTGAAAAGGTAAAACCACAAAGCCACCCATATATATATATTCCGGGTTTCGGTACCGGTGTAAGGGGGTTCAGTGGAAAGGAGGAGGCTAGAACTGGCTTGACAACTTAAATAATAATTTATTAACCAAAAACACACAACCAAAAACACACAACCAAAAACACAGCACAGCTGCCTGCAATTCTCTCTCTCTCGAACTGTCGTCCCCGGCCACCTTTATCCCTCGCGCGCCCCATCAGGCTGATTGGGGACCGGGTGTGTCTCATTCCAGCCCGGCCCCGCCCTCCTCGGCTCTACAGTCATTAAAAAACTTTCACCTAAATATGAAAATTCTGTCATCATTTACTCACCCTCATTTTTGTACCAAACCGGTATGACTTTCTTTCTTCTGTGGAACACAAAAGGAGATGGTATGCAGAATTACAGACTCCATTCTCTTTTATTGTATTGAAAAATGATGCAATGAAAGTGAATGGCGATTGAGTCTAACATTCTTCCAAACATCATCTGTGTTTCAAAGAAAAAGGAATGTCATACATGTTTAAAACAACATTAGAGAGCAAGTATATGAAGATAGAATTTTCATTTTTGGGTGAACTATAATTTAAATGGTATCAGCTTTACTGTAGATTTCAATGTTAAATAAATGAGATAATTTATTTAGGCCAGTGGAACTGTAGAGCAACATCACTTCATTGGAAGGAAACTTGAGCAATGACTTTGATATGCCTTCACCTCAATTTTGGTTTCAATTCCCAATCTGCTCTTGTGTCTCAAAATACCCTTGATTGTGAAAGCGTTCCTTCACTCGCTGTGGCAGCTAATAGCTTGATCAAGCCCGCCAGTGTACAGTCTGTGAACATCTGCCTGTCTTTGTGGGAAACTATTGCTCCTAGAAGTGTAACACACCAGCTAATATGAAATGCCACATTCATATAAAAACAGCAATGTCAGCGGTCGACCAGTGGTAATTAACTATGATCCATGGCTACATGGTATATTGTTTTTTTTTTAAATATATACAGCAGCACAATGATCATAATTACAAAGTTTTACAATTACAACAAACGTTTAACCAGACTCATTTTCTGAAAATTAGCCCCTGCAGTCTAGCATCCTCTGAGAAGAGCACTCAGACAATAGCACAGAGGCAGGAAGGACATGCATGAAGTCACATCCTGCTTTTTGGCTCAATAGCCCATGGTATGAGATCTGAGAAAGTGCAGTTAGAGTGAGCAATTGCTTAGTATAGCTACTTCTTTAATGCGTAGACATTAATGATATCGGCCATTATGCTATTAGTGGTTTGCTACGTCATGTTGGTCAGCTTGAACTGGCATCACATGGCAAGTCTCTCCTTTCTTTAAGAGCTAGCAAGGGAGTGAAAGAATGATTGAGAGATGGAAAGAGGGAGAGGAGAGCCTTTAAATGTTAAAAAGCCATTTCTAAGATGTTATATAAGGGCAGGTATAGTCCTTAACAGATCAAAGTCTTCCAATCAGGAGTACTGCTCGCACTCAAAAAGCCCTTTTGATAATCACAGTAAACATCACTAAACAGAATGTATTGGACACAGTGGTGATGTCATAAGGATTAGCACGCTGACTTGCTCAATGTTGCAACTGGCACAGCGGCTGCCTCACAACACTGCAGGGCCAAAGTTATGGAGATTTCTGCTGGAAATGAGGTTAGGAGAGATTACAGCAGCCACCCAGAGAGAAAGCATGTCTCCATTTTTTAACAAAAGTAAAGCAATGGGTCCATGTAAAAACTAAAGCAGCAGCAATTGTATATGAAGGTACCTCACAGAGATGTTCACAGGCCACAAGTTGACACAGATCAAGACTCAAGCATTAGTCTTTTGTCGTGAGTCCAAGTCAAGTCTTAAATCTATTTTGGTAAAATTTTTCTAAATGCAGCAGGTTCGTTTTATAAATCCTGCTGCAGGAATATTAATTTCTAGAAGAAATTTATTATTTTTAGGGATTTCCTAGAATAAAGTGAGCAAGTGACCACACATTTTTACTGGAATAAGCAGTCTGAGTCTGAAGCCGGTAAGATTTTGGCCACGGTTCTGCCATCTGATCCTAAAGGATTTCTGTCGTCGTAGTGCAAAATCGACAATCTTACAACGTTCTGTGTGACACGTTCACCGATGGCCGATAAATAGCCTTTGCGATAATCTTTAGCCTCCGACAAAGTTCTGGCAGTGTCAGAAATTTAGCATCGCAGCCGTATAGTGTGACTGCTGTTAGGACGGCCAGATGAGATAGTCCGCTCCTCTCTCACTCCCCTATTCACTTGGAAAGAAACCTGCTCCACGTCTGCACCATAGCAACATTTGTGCCCAGTTATCACTCTAATCAAGCTCTTTCAATATTTTTTTCTTCTTTTTATTTTATATAAATGTTTTAATAAATAAATTTGCAGAAAATATTTGGAAAAAATGTGAAAACATTATTCCCTGAATTAAATAAATACAGAGTGTACAAAACAAAAATAAATAACATGTTTAACATTTCTTAACCGTTTTTTCTTTACATTTATCATGCATTTCCTTTGCAACTTTATTTTAATTATTATTTTAACTTAAAACATCTGTAAACTTTAGTTAAGATTCACATAAAAAAACAAACAAAAAAAAAAAACAATTTAGTTTGAACAATTTATGGTACATTTTAATCCAAATCAGCAGATACAGTTGGATACAATTATAGAAATCTATGTTGTGTTTGTGCATTATCCATAGGGAATTTGCAGGCATGATATATTATCAGCCTATATGAATTTTCAAAATTTTGCGTCATCAATAGGTTACTAAGAGGAGAAAGACATACTAAAGCCCACCTTTTTTGTTTTCCCCAATGTGAACGGAGAAGTTTGTAATTTTTCGGGCCACAAGTCTTTTTATTTCCACAATGAATATTTGCTTGTGGTAGCTAATTATTACTGTAGGCTACCTCCTACACTCGCATTCATTCTCAACATCTGTAATTGTTTTGTATTTGTGATCAAGCTGTCTTATTATAGGCCTATTTGACAAAATCCATCTTTCTTTTTATATGTTAGCCTATGCTCATGATGGAGTGGTATAGGAGCAACAGAAATGCTGACGTCCTGACTTTCAGAGAGAAAAAAAAATGCTCCTCCGTGGCGGGCAAATCTCGACGTTTCGCCTCTATTCCACAACGATCGGCACGATTGGGACCACAGTCGGCTACGATGTATATCATACAGTCTGACATAATGTCGCACAGTGTGCCATGGCGATATCAATATGTTCATATCGTACAGTCTGACAAGCAGCAATCTTAAAGGACTTTAAAAATCCTGCAGTCAATAGCAGGCTTAAGTCAAGTCTCAAGTCAGTTGCCTGTGAGTCTAAATCAAGTCTCATTTTTTTCTGTGACTTAAGAGTGATGGAGTCCAAGTCTCACACTCAAGTTTCCATCTCTAGTATCTCGTAAGGAAACTGGTTACAGACAGCCTTCCAAGGCACCATAACGCCATTCCAGTGAGCTTTACAGATAACCAATCAACTATTCATTAACTACAATGCTGAATTGGTAGAATTGGAGTCATATGTTGAAAAAAGAAAAAAACTGACATTTCTAAACGAATTTATTGCTTTCTACACTCCATCAGACGCTATTTTTATATTGTACAAATATTGGATTTGGATGTCTCTACCTCTGAAATTAGCCTGCTAAGGCTTTCGGACACATCCAATATATTGCTGAACATGTTTGCAGTACTGCATAGAAATATTTTTCACAAAGTTGCATAATTTTATGTAGTTTTACGAAAGCTAATATTTTTCCTTCTTGTTCTCTTTTTCCTTTCTTCTCTCTCCAAATACACACACACAGCTGTGTCACTGTACTGTATGATTTAATCAGAAATTGAGGATAAGCTCTCCACCCTCACTCGACCCATTACACAGCTTGCACTCTGTCATCATCCTTCATTCTTTCTTCTTCTTTCATTTTTTCTCAAACTCCTTAATTTTGAATGCTGGGCTTTTAGGCCTACAATTTCCATCTATATTTGAATATTCCTTTTATCCACGTGCAGCACATGAACAAGTCACATAAAAAAAAAAGACCTTTGACAGAACCAGGGTATAAGTGAAATGGGTTTTCGAGGTATACTCTAAAATGCTTGAGCCATTTCACTGTTGTGTACCTTGAGTTGTAATGTAGAATAAGTAAGGACGGAGACTTATGCAAGATAATTTTTGTTGTTTATTTATTTATTTTTTAATTAATTTTTTTTACCATACCTTGACATCATTCATCGTTTATAATACATTTTTAGCAATTTACTATCTGCAGTAAACATCTTTATTTCTGCAGTCTCGTATTCCTTATAAACCACGCCTGTTTTTGTGTTTAAAGTATTAATCCAGTTCTGCATTCTTATGCAGGATGTTGTATGTGTGTGTGTGTTTGAGTATATGAGTAGGTACTTAGTGATAAAAGAACTACACTTAGCTAAATGTCTCCCTTTGGTGACATTCGGGAACGTCCTCAATTGGAACATTGATTTAAAGTACATAGAACATCAGTTATTTTATTTTTGTCTTAAAAATGAAAAAATCTTTTTTAGGGATTGGGCTACATTTTGAGTTAGGGTTAGTGTATAGTAATTCTAATTAGCTTTATTTGAAAACAAGGGAAGTCTGTTGTATATCTCCATTTATATTGTGTGTGTGTTTCACAGCATTTCGGTCTCAGTAATAGTGGCTATTTGAGGAGTTTCAAAGAGAGGGAAGTACTGTTTTGCAGAAAAGGAGAAAGGTTTTTTTTAAGATGTCTGTTTTCTTAGTATGTGTATCTCTATCCCTCTCTTACTCTTTCACATGTTATTCAGTTCTCCTTTTTCTCACACACACACACACAAACACTCAAATGCTGTCACTACACAGTAATGACGTGCTGGCTTGACGTCAGTCTCTTTTTTTGTGTGCACCGACAAAGTTTTATCAATACAGGTCTGGCAAGCCTTCTATTAAAAAAATTGAATATTAGCACGATTATTGGCAGCTGTCCCACTGTCCTGTCTCCAAACCATGCGGGAGATGCTCAACAGATTACACAATATGAGTTTTCAGCTCCCTCTCCAGAACCGCTTACGCCTGCACTGCCCACACTCCCTTTTTCACACACTAACAATCCAGTCGCTTACACTCACACAGAATGAAGCACGGCCAGCTCCACGCTCTGATAACAAAAACACTCCATTTCCCTGACGACAACTGAACTCACAATATTAGAAGTTCAGTTATGGAAGAATGTTGAATCAAGAAAACGTTTGTTCAACCTGGACGTTTGTGCAATTGGGTTTTACAAGAGTTTAGTTTTAGTTGTTTCAGTGTTTTCTTGTTTAAGTGTAGTTTTAGTTTTTCATTATATTTAGTTTTTATATTTATTTTAATTTTTTAAAGCATTATAATTTAAAAGCATTCTATGCTTTAAAATTTCTCTGGGCTGTCAAATGTTCTCGCTTTCTAGTGCCATATTAATGCTTAATAAAGGCGAGTTGTAAAGTTGTTAAAGTTTTATAAAAAAGTACTGTGTCTCTACAACTAAAGTTAATTCTAATTCATGAATATGTATTTTAGTTTACATTTTTCAGTTAAGTTAGTTTTCCTTTTAGTTTTAGTTAACAATAAAAACACTGGTTCATACATTCTAAACATACATAAGATGCCCAAAAATGCTGTCTAGGTAGGCTCAGGTTTTGAGACACAGCCATCATCATCTTGTCTGGTGTTGTCTTTACAACAAACCCTCAAAATGTAATAACAGTATTTTTTCAGTTGAACGGGGAATACATTCTTCAAACTCTACAGTCACCAGTCTGGCCTCTTGATTAGAGAGCATGGCAGCCGTGCACTTAAAAGTGTAATTAAGAATGCAAATGATCTGGTAATCAAACTTATAAACCTCATGTCCCCACCTGTGCTTGTATTTAATGGATTCACATCCATCCAAGTGCATCACGCATTGGCAGTATATTATAGTAATCCAGCACTTGCGATTTGATCGCACTACATAACGTGCCCCTCTATGGCCATGTTGACATGCAGAGATTCCTGATTGGCTGCTTTTTTAGATGAAGGGGCTGACAGGTGTTGGGGAGTCGGACACCTGTTTGGACATGTGCTGATTTAGTGATCCATTTACTAGAGCTGCAGGCAGTGTCTGTGGGACACCCAAACATGCCAAGCCATTTAAGAAGGATTTACCAGCTTGCCATCCTAGTCCTTCATTCTTTTAAAAGACTGGGGGCATGACGCAGTCTGGGAATCTGGAAATTTTAACTCTTCTGCAAGACAAATGGCCACGCTAGTGTGATTATATGTAAGGTTTGCTTCTTTCTGGCATGTAGCCTATGTCATAAGTGTTCATTTTTCTAACTCACAAACTGTAGGGCTGTGGCAATACAACCATATACTGCTCAATCTGACAAACTGATCACAATGCAAATTTAACAACAGGAGGCTGAAGTTTCTGCTGACCTTCGGTTGAAATTAGCAAAAATGTTAAACCACTGCCCCCTGTGGCAGAAGCTGGAAGTGTTGTTGAGGTGAGTTGTCCATAGGAGAGCTGTACACTCACCAGGGGTGTAAAGTAACAAATTACAAATAATCTCGTTACTGTAAGTAATTTTCCACAGGAATTGTACTTTTTTAAGTAGTTTAAAAATGGTATACTCTTACTTTTACTTGAGTGCATTTCGGTTCTTTGCTGCTCAACTAATTTGTGTTTATTTATTTGCGAATAGTGTTGCGTTGGTTTCGGTTTGGTAATGTGCGCAGATATATTTACAATGCTCCAAATTCACTTTCATTGTTCACTACAAGTTCCTATACAAATCTTAAACAACCATATGACACCAGGTTTTTGTGGACAGAAGAGGAGGTGAGATCATCTTGAGGGTTTAACCAGATCCCATAGCCAGAGGCGGGCCTACAGGACAGGCAAGGCAGGCAGTTGTTCACATCAACGACACTTGAAATCAATTATTGGCAATGCTTAGTAGACTAGAATGACATTTCGGAACCCCCCCCCACAAGGGGGCCCCCATTCCTTTAGCTATGATCAAATTCAAGTAAGAGTGGGATGCAGGCATCATGAATAGGATGTCTGACGTACTAATCTGGGAGTCAGAAGAGGAAAAAAGAAAGAGGAGAAGCAGCATGACAGTGGTGACTGGTACAGAATCTGTAATATTTACTGAATTATTCCTTCTCACGAAAAGATTGCCAACGGCCGTGCCAGTCACGATGGGTATTGCTTACATTCACTTCACGTTATTCTACATACAATTCTTATTTAATCACGACAAAATATAGCTACATCATTAGAAAGGCGTAATCTCCAGCTTTGACATTTCACCACTGTATTATGATAGAAATGTTACAGTGTGAGTAATTCTTTAATTTACATTAGCACTGTAAAAAATAAAAAGTTGACTTCAAATTTCAAGGAAACTTGCTGCACAGCTTTTGAGTTTATTCAACTTTTTGGTCAAGTAGTTCACTTAATTTACAGAGTAGGGTCTCGTGTTCACTACTTTTTTGTTCAGCTGATGGATTTTTTTTAGTTTAGTAAACTCTTAATGTTTTCTTGACATGACTCAAAGTATGTTCTGAGGGTGTGTTTTTCCTTAAAAAGGTACTTAACCTTAAATATGGCAATCAAATAAAGATAAACTGCAGGCTTAAGGTTTTGTTCCAACATTTATTTGAAACCCCAAAACAGCAGCAACCACTCCATCTTTTCACATGTGAAATGTCAAATACCACTATCAAAAACTCAATTCATATAAAATTGTCTGGAATATTGTCCTGGTAAAACAAAGAATAAGTAAATATAATCTGACATTAAAGGGTTAGTTCACCCAAAAATGAAAATTCTCTTATGATTCATTTACTTTTAAGCCATTCCAGATTTGTATGACTCTCCTTCTTCAACAGAAATGAAATGAAAACTTTTATTGGCACATTTCAGCTCTGGATGTCCATACAATGCAAGGAAACAGCTACCAAAGTTTGACGGTCCAAAAGACACATTTAGGCAGAAATTAATCGATAATTAAAATTGTATTAACTTAAAAGTATTGCTTTCTGCCAGCAGTCGACACATCACCTTGCCATCGCGTTGCGCAAGCGCAGTGGTGCGTTTACGTGACAAGTTGGAAGCGCACGCTTTGTTTACAACAGAGGAACGAACGTTGCAAGAGTAAGATCATTTTAAACACCAATCCCGCGCTGGCCAATTTAATGTTAAAATTGTTTTAATTATCGATTTGTTTCTTAGACCAACCTATCGATTTGCTTCAGAAGGCATTAATTTAGTCATGTGGATTATGTCTGCCTTAATGTGACTTTTAGACCGTCGAACAGCCAGCAGCTATATGGGACCTGTTTACTTGCACTGTATGGACAAACAGAGGTGAAATCTGCTTCTACAAATCTTCATTTCAGTTCTGCTGAAGAAGGAAATGTATACACATCTGGCATGGGTTAAAGGTAAATAAATAATGAGAGAATTAAAATTTTTGGGTGAATTAACCCTTTAAATAGCCTAATCTAATAGCAGAATGCAGTATATGTTTACTTACTTAAAATAATGAAGTTCTCTGCCTGGTGTATTGCTGTAGTGTTAGTCTGAAAGTTGAATGTTTATTGCCTCGCCAGGCTTTAGAAGGCCATTTTCAGAAGAGTGTGCAAATTTGCTCATTTTACAATGCATGTGGTTGTACCGTGAAACCCAAAATTAAAAGATTAGGACACTGTAAAACTGGTCTGTGTACATAGCTATAGGGACAAATTTGCACATAAAAGAGAGCAAAATTTGACAAAGCCTCCATTTAGGAACATTTTGACGTCCTCATTTAAAAAAAAAAATGTAAACAATGATTTTTAAAATTCTAACAATGCAAAAAGTTATATTATGGTTAGTTTATTGTAATTATAGTAAGCTTTATATAAAACAATAGTAATCTATATGGTATGTCCCCATTTAAATATGCATGCGTGTGTGTTTACGGGTTTGGGTGGTTTACGAGGACATTTTTTTAGATTACAAACTGGTAATTACAAGGGTATTATGCTATAAATGAGGACATTTCTAGTGTCCCCATAATTCAAATCGCTTACAAAAACATACTAAACGAAGTTTTTTTGAAAATATAAAAATGCAGAAAGGTTTTTTGTGAGGGTTAGGTTTAGGGATAGGGTTAGGGTTAGGGGATAGAATCTATAGTTTGTACAGTATAAAAATCATTATGTCTATGGAGAGTCCTCATAAAGATAGCCACACCAACGTGTGTGTGTGTGTGTGTGTGTGTTCATTCACTAGGTTGAAGATTTGATTTTACAATGTCGTTTCTTCGGTGCAATCAATAACACTATTGCAGATATTTCCATTCCGAAAAAAGGACTTAATTTCTATAACAGTATGTCACAGTTAATTTAAAATATAAAGTTATTTCTAGCTCGTTCCATGACGCTAATCAAATGATTGCCTCTAGCTCTATTGCATGTCATAAACAACTTTGTCCATAAAAGTTCCAAACATGAACAAATAACTGCAGTCTAAATATTTTACTTACTGTAAATGCTGAAGTTAGCAGCTAAGGGATTGTTTTGAGCTCGTTCCTCGATGCTAACTAACTGAATAATTGCTTATGGTTTGCACGTTGTAACAAACGTCGACAACTACACCGATAAAAGTTTAATTTATCAACATTACATTTTAACAAATAATGGAAGTATAAATATGTTAACTTACTTTTAATGATGATGTTTGCTGTCTTCCAGGAAGAAGCACAGTTTTGTTGCCTAGCCAGGATTTAGATTTTCAAAATGGTGTGCGCTCCACATCAAATGCTGCACTACACATGCGTCAACTTCCGAAACGTTATAATGTGCATGCTCTAACCTCCAAACCAACCTGTCTTGCTTGTTAAATTGCAATTTCAGGTACAGTCAACAGTTACAACTAAGTTGATGCAAGGATCTTTGAACCAACTTCTTTTCACTGGTTAAGTCAGCTTTTTCATGTTTACTTGTCCAGTTAACATACAAATGATCATTATTCTAACATTTTGAGGAGTACACATCTGACATGCAAAATCATAATGAGAGTTACAGACACAAACATGTAATAAAGACACACATGCCCATTAAAGCGAGCTCTTGTCTTTTTGTCATTGCGAGGCTTAGCAAACAATATCCATTAGAAGTTGTAGACCAAATATGTGTGCATTTAGAGACAATTTTATGGATTCTCATGTTTACTTCAAATTTCTTAAGAAAAGATTAAGATTGTCATTCAAGGGCAGATTCACTAAGAATGAACTGCGCATGGTAAAAGTGAAGGTTTTTTTGCATGCGCTCTCTGCGCTTGTTTAGTACCCGATTTACAAAATAAATTATGAAGCATCAGGCAACGGCGCAAACATGGCCACAAACTCGCTGTTGAACGCAATTTGCACATGCAATTCTGGTCTTGTGGTCCGATTCTGAGCGCTATATAGCGGAGGACGCCACAGACAACCATATTTGACACACCCTGCCAGGACTGTACATCATCACTGTGATTCAGACACCTGGATCATCTCTAAACATGCAGAACGTGTGCTTGTTGCAGAAGGGCCCACTTTTATTTTTTGCCTAGGGCACCCAGTGTCCCTAGAATCGCCTTATTAAATTATAGTGTCACAGAATGGGATGTTTAAGGAAGGACCCAAGCACAGATGACATCAATGAGCTTTTATTAAATAAAATAGAAAACATACAAAACCAAGACAAAAGACAAAACAAAAACCAGACTAGAAAAAAACACAAGAAGTACTAAACTAAACAAAGCCACACGCTCTCTCAGACACAGCACCCGAATGACATGAGCGCATATCGCCAGAGACAACGGCAACATGCGCTCATGCTAAATGGCAGACAAGGACATTTGTGCGAGGGTTCGGCCACATATAAACAGGCAACCAAGACCGAAGCGGCTGAACCCAGCACAACATGACAACGAATCGAGCGCAATGCAAAGCGCGCCCGAGGTCACGAGAGACAAACACAAAACAACTGACACGAGTGCATGCCGTAAGAATGACATAAGAGCAATGCCAATAACCAACAAATCAAGAGAATGCATGACAGCGCCAAAAAGAGCGAGTCATGCATTCTCACATAAACTAGACAAAAACACTAAACAAGGGATGTCAGAGATCAACCACAAAGACAACAAAACGCAATCAATATAAGTGGCTGAATTTTGACAGTTAGAGAAAACACAACACAAGTTTTACCAAAAAACTAATATTTTTGTCAAATACAGGTGCATCTCAATGAATTAGAATATCGTGGAAAAGTTCATTTATTTCAGTAATTCAACTCAAATTGTGAAACTCGTGTATTAAATAAATTCAATGCACACAGACTGAAGTAGTTTAAGTCTTTGGTTCTTTTAATTGTGATGATTTTGGCTCACATTTAACAAAAACCCATCAATTCACTCTCTCAAAAAATTAGAATATGGTGACATGCCAATCAGTTAATCAACTCAAAACACCTGCAAAGGTTTCCTGAGCCTTCAAAATGGTCTCTCAGTTTGGTTCACTAGGTTACACAATCATGGGGAAGACTGCTGATCTGACAGTTGTCCAGAAGACAATCATTGACACCCTTCACAAGGAGGGTAAGCCACAAACATTCATTGCCAAAGAAGCTGGCTGTTCACAGAGTGCTGTATCCAAGCATGTTAACAGAAAGTTGAGTGGAAGGAAAAAGTGTGGAAGAAAAAGATGCACAACCAACCGAGAGAACCGCAACCTTATGATTGTCAAGCAAAATCGATTCAAGAATTTGGGTGAACTTCACAAGGAATGGACTGAGGCTGGGGTCAAGGCATCAAGAGCCACCACACACAGACATGTCAAGGAATTTGGCTACAGTTGTCGTATTCCTCTTGTTAAGCCACTCCTGAACCACAGACAACGTCAGAGGCGTCTTACCTGGGCTAAGGAGAAGAAGAACTGGACTGTTGCCCAGTGTTCCAAAGTCCTCTTTTCAGATGAGAGCAAGTTTTGTATTTCATTTGGAAACCAAGGTCCTAGAGTCTGGAGGAAGGGTGGAGAAGCTCATAGCCCAAGTTTCTTGAAGTCCAGTGTTAAGTTTCCACAGTCTGTGATGATTTGGGGTGCAATGTCATCTGCTGGTGTTGGTCCATTGTGTTTTTTGAAAACCAAAGTCACTGCACCCGTTTACCAAGAAATTTTGAAGCACTTCATGCTTCCTTCTGCTGACCAGCTTTTTAAAAATGCTGATTTCATTTTCCAGCAGGATTTGGCACCTGCCCACACTGCCAAAAGCACCAAAAGTTGGCTAAATGACCATGGTGTTGGTGTGCTTGACTGGCCATCAAACTCACCAGACCTGAACCCCATAGAGAATCTATGGGGTATTGTCAAGAGGAAAATGAGAAACAAGAGACCAAAAAATGTAGATGAGCTGAAGGCCCAGTGTCAAAGAAACCTGGGCTTCCATACCGCCTCAGCAGTGCCACAAACTGATCACCTCCATGCCACGCCGAATTGAGGCAGTAATTAAAGCAAAAGGAGCCCCTACCAAGTATTGAGGACATATACAGTAAATGAACATACTTTCCAGAAGGCCAACAATTCACTAAAACTGTTTTTTTTATTGGTCTTATGATGTATTCTAATTTTTTGAGATAGTGAATTGGTGGGTTTTTGTTAAATGTGAGCCAAAATCATCACAATTAAAAGAACCAAAGACTTAAACTACTTCAGTCTGTGTGCATTGAATTTATTTAATACACGAGTTTCACAATTTGAGTTGAATTACTGAAATAAATTAACTTTTCCACGACATTCTAATTTATTGAGATGCACCTGTATATGTGTGCCACAATTATTGGCATCATTTTATTAAATACTTTGTGCAACCTCTCTTTGTCAAGATAACAGCTCTTCTCCTATAATGCATAATGATAGGAACATATGGCAAGGGATCTGAGACCATTCGTCCATACAGAATCTCTCCAGATCCTTCAAATTCTGGGGTCCACATGGTGGACTCTCCTCTTCAGTTCACCTCACAGGTTTTCTATGGGGTTCAGGTCAGGAGACTGGGATGGCCATGGCAGAACCTTGATTTTGTGGTCAGTGAACCATTTTTGGAATGATTTTGATGTGTGTTTTGGATCATTGTCTTGATCTGACTGCCATTTTAAGCTTTCTGGCTGAGGCAGTCAGGTTTTGATTTTTTTTATCTGTTGGTATTTGAGTCCATGATGCCATGTATCCGAACAAGATGTCCACGACCTTTGGCATGAAAACAGCCCCACAACGTTAAAGATCCACCACCATATTTAAACGTGGCCATGAGGTACTTTTCCATATGGCTACCTCTCTGTGTGCGCCAAACACATCTCTGGTGTTTGCTGCCAAAAAGCTCTATTTTTGTTTTCTCTGACCATAGAACCTGGTCCCATTTTAAGTTCCAATAGTGTCTGGCAAACTGAAGATGCTTGAATTTGTTGTTGGATGAAAGCAGAGGCTTTTTTCTTGAAACCCTCCCAAACAACTTGTTGTGATATAGGTGACGTCTGATTGTAGTTTTGGAGACTTTCTGACCCCAAGACCCAACACATTTTTGCAATTCTCCAGCCGTGATCCTTGGAGAATGTTTGGCCACTCGATCCATCCTCCTCACCGTGCTTGGAGACAATATAGACAAGTGTCCTCTTCCAGGTCGATTCTTAACATCTCCAGTTGATTGTAACTTCTTATTTATTGCCCTGTTGGTGGAAATGGGTATTTTCAATGCTTTAGCTATTTTCTTATAGCCATTTTCCATTTTGTGAAGCTCAACAATCTTTTGCCACACATCATAACTTTATTCTTTGGTCTTACCCATTGTGATAGATGATTAAGGGAATCTGGCTTGTATGTTACCTAATATTTATACCCCTCTGAAACAGGAAGTCATGGCTGAACAATTTCATGTTCCTAGTCACCCAGGTGTACTAAAAAAATGCAAAAATATGAATGGGAATATAATACAGATATATTTTACTCATAAGAATTTCTAGGGGTGCCAATAATTGTGCCACACATATATATGACAAAAATATTTGTATTTTTGATAAAACGTATGTTGTGTTTGCAACTGTTTGATATCTATATTTACAATATGATCGTTATTGATTATAAACTTTTGAGTAATTTTTTATATTTAGCCTATGTTCTAGGGCTACTGCTTGGTCATTCAGACCAGGGGTGCTCATTACATCGATCGTGATAGCAAGACAACCACTGGTTGATCTCAATAAAATCTAAAAGATTACTTTTTATTTCCTCGCTTCTGTAGCCGCCTGCTGTATGGGAGACAAGTGGCTTATGTATGTGCGCTTTTACATGCGTGTGTTCCGAGAGCACTCGTGCTAATCCGGGTACGCGGCTTAAACAGTCAAATACATTTAATAATTTCGCCAAATTGCCCGTCTTGCCAAGTTATCAATGTAAACACAGTCAGTTATGTCTAAAGAGATTGTAAACAGTGGGATAAAAAGCGGATTTGTATCAAAATGTCAGACTTGAAGTGTACATTTAACCGAATAGAGCACTGTCTAGTGTGTCATTTAAAAGGCTATTGATCAAACAACAATAACAAGAAAATGAGAACCACTCACTGCTTTTGGCTGAACAACTTTAGTAGTTGTAAAAGTATTAATGCGATATAATAAAACAGTGACATTTGTAATAAAAATATTTGTATATATATATATATATATAATTTTTTAATAATAACGATCTCTGATGAAGTTAGTGAATTTGAATAATACATTTCCTGGGAAGTAGAGATGATAAAATAATTTATAATTATGCTCAGACTTTATCAAGTTTTTCTAATGCCTTATAGAAAAGTAAAATTTTCCCATCAGTCACAAATAAACTTCAGAAAACTGTGCATTATGCATTAGAATGGGTGCACAACTATTTCTGGGCTTACAAGATACAAGAACTAAATCAATGCTGAACATTGTATCTCGAAAGGAATACAATGTGACCCCCCATGTACTACTTGAAGCCCGATGTGGCCCCTGCCCTGTACCAAAAAACTTTGCACAGCCCTGCTCTATACCCCCTCTATTATGCGGGACCGGATTTATTTTTTTATTTTTTTATTTTTATTTTTTATTTAGTTTTTTTGCATTCTTTGCATTGTTTTGAGCATAATGTTTTATGCGCAACAATAAATCGCTCTGTCGCCATTAAGGGCAATTTAGACCCTTCACATAAACTGATTTTATTGTAATTGTTTCATACATTACGAATTAAAATGGTAATCAGTGTACTGAAAATAACTTTTTCATCATTTCATCTTTGTAATCATGTCTCCCTGTTATCTTTTTGGAATCAGATACATGTAGCATTTATCATAGATAAGTGATGTATTTTAAAAGATGGCAGTCAAAAATAAAAATTTTGGAGGATACCTAGATTTTTCTTTCTTTCTGACAAACAGCCATAAAAGGGAATGTGAATTACGGTATGTATGTATGCTACATTTTTGAATTGCAGCATACAGTGTTTATCATAAAAAGCATATACTTTAGCTTTCGCAACCCTAAACTCACTACTCACTACTCATGAGTACTTTTAAATGAGCTACTCTTTTACTATTACTTGAGTAGTTTTTCGACAGGTACTTTTACTCTACTCACACAAATGTTTTTGGGAAGTAACAGTACTTTTGCTTTAGTTGGATTTTTCAGTACTCTTTCCACCCCTGACACTCACTGAGCACTTTATAAGGAACACTATGGTCCTAATAAAGTACCCGAAGTGGTCTTCTGCTATTGTAGCTCATCCGCCTCTACAATTGTACAGAGTGGTTATCTGAGTTACCGTAGCCCTTCTGTCTTCTCGAACCAGTCTGGCCATTCTCCGTTGATCTCTCTCATCAACAAGGCATTTCCATCCGCAGAACTGCCGCTCACCAGATGTTTTTTGTTTTTGGCACCATTCTGAGTAAACTCTGTTGTGTGTGAAAATCTCAGATCAGCAGTTACAGAAATACTCAAACCAGCCCTTTTGGCACCAACAATCATGCACTGTCGAAATCACTGAGATCACATTTTTTCCCCATTCTGATGGTTGACATGAAGATTAACTTAAGCTCCTGACCCGTTTCTGCATGATTTTATGCATTGCACTGCTGCCATATGTAGATAATCACATGAATAAGTAGGTGTACAGGTCTTCCTAATAAAGTGTTTAGTGAGTGTAAATAACACAATACAATCAACAGGAATGCATATTTATTAACCCTACTCCCTAACCCAAACCCTAAACTTAATCGTCAGTGGAGTAAACATTTTATTTTTTACGACAAAAAGGCAACCTCTATTTTTTATTTGAATGTAATTACTTCCTGGTTTCCACTGGGTACATAACCTGTGTCTCTGAGTTAATTAAACAGCTTTTGATTCCATGCACAATAATACAGTTCCATCGCACAAATTCTTTGTACATTCACATAGCTCTACACATTGAGACTGATATTTTTGTTTGGATATGTTATTGTGCTCATCAGCAGCTCTGTGTGCCCATGAGCAGACCGTCCTGGCAGCCATGCTATCCACATGGGCCCCTCCCTGCTGACTCAGGCCCCAGCGGACGGGTGTGTCCCTGGGGTTACTGTGGAACTCAACAGCCCTGCCCTGCTCACACAGACCTTGCTGCCCAGCTCCAGCCACAGCACTTGCCACATAATGAGCAGGTTGGGACTATAATTTGCAGTTCCTGATGGAATCTTTGGCACTCTGGGGGAGAAAGTGCATAGTTTCACTGGTAAACACAGTGTTTCAGAGAGCCACATAGGGCCCTGTAAACAGGAAATGACCCGGGAAGGCGTTGCTCAGAACAAGAGAGTGTGAGAGCCACATTCGGCACCGTATTAAATAGCTTTATGGTTGTGGAACGTCCTAGAAAAGCCATATATCTGGAGCCATAAGCTGTATCCAGCTTTTGCATGTGTTTCACTGAGACATTGAACGATTTTATTTGAATACAGTTGTGGTGAGCAGGGCGGAGCCGAGCGGCGTGTGGGCAGAGCGAGGCCGGGAAGATAAGTGGCAAATGACTTTCACCTGCGCGTCACACCGGCCTCGCATTCCAGCGAGGGGAGGCGGGAGTATTTAAGGAGAAGAGACAGCGGCAGACGGGAGAGAGATGCACGAAGCTTGTCTGCGTGTTTGACTGTTTTTATGATTTGACGCAGCTGGCTGAAAAGCAGTGTGTGTTTTTGTTTTATTGTACACTGAAAAGTGTTATTAAATGTCCATGTGTTTGTCAAGCCGGTCCCAGCTTCCTCCTTTGCCATCATTAATAGTTACAACAGTATAGAGCACTGTACATTTGATTGTTCCTGTGCACATGTGCCAATGTGTTATGATGTTGGAGTTCACAGTCAAAGTGCATAGCTCGGTTGCACATGTTGTTAGATAAAGATCAACAAAGATCTCATTCTATAGCTACAGAAATACCAGAGGACAGCAGCTGCACTGCAAAGGCACTCTCACCCACAACCACACTCATACCTACACACTCACACACATCGTGATAGATACAAAGACTAAGGGGCTTGTTAGAGTATATGTGCTGTGCTTCACTTCCTTCACAACATGACTTTTTCATCTGAAAGAACATGTGACCTCTGCTGCCAATGCGCCCTGAGGTAGTCTTATTACAGGAGCTCCATCCAGCAAATAAGCAGACCAGGGCATCAAATGAAGATTTCCCATTTTCAAACCCTGGCATCCTTTAATGTCATCTTGTTAATACGGTTAGTCTGAAGGGTAAAAAGAATACGAAAAATAAAAATAAAAGAATAGCACTTTACTTGAAGCCACTTAATATAATGCTTTAAAAGTAATTTTAATGCATTATAAAGCTTTCTATAAGGCCTTATAACACATATTGTAATGCTTTGTCTTATCTTTTCATTTTTGTATTATATTATATTGTCTTTTCATAAATAATTGTAGCCACACTACAATATAATGCTTACCTATTAATGGTTATGCATTACAATATAATGCACAATATGGTATGAAATTAGGAAAACACTGTTTAAAGGTGTACAGTAACTATGAGTAGGTAAGTTATATGTATAACTGTGGTTACAATTATTTACATGAACATATAACTGATTATAACTAAAGTGTATAATAAAACTTTATTAATGCATTACATTGCATTAAGAATATCTTTATATGGTTATGAGATATTAAAAGGCTTTAAGTAAAGTGTTACAAAAAATCCCTTGTTTTCACAGACAGTTTCATTCAAAACAACTAAAAAGCTTCCACTTTGTCAGTGTTAAATATGGATAATATTGCACCAGTAGTTGTGCCCCTTGCACTTTGCTCTTAAAATAACCAGTCATCTCCACGCTTAAATAAGTTTTAGTGACCGATTATGACAATCCATTCAATTGGTACATTGCTTTCACTCTGATAGGCTCCTGTGAGTGGCAGGCATGCTGAATTACAGGGAGAGAGCTTCTAAAGCACTGCACTGTGGGATTCTTTTATGTGTGTGTGTCTTCCAGCTGGGTGGCTTATGATAACTGAAAGATAATTAAATATGCATCGCAACACACACATGCTGAGGGAAATGTATGTTCTTAAGAGAGGGAGAGGGAGAGGGAGAGGGAGAGGGAGAGAGAGAGAGAGAGAGAGAGAGAGAGAGAGAGAGAGAGAGACGATTTGGTTTCTCCAAAGCCTAATGTTTTTAAAGGAAAGGATAAGGAGTGACAATTCAATTTCCTCCCCACGGACTAATGCAATAGGCATGCTGCAGCCATCAGCGTATTAGCTCTTAATGTATTTGCCAAATTATCCATCCAACTGTTACCAGTGCAATTTCAACATCCTATATGCAGCTCTATTGTGCTTACTGAGCAGATGTTGCAGCAACATACAATTACAGAAAAAAGTTCTTTATTTCTTTACTAGAAGCTTTATATCTACAGTAGGTATACATTTCATCAAAATGTAATGTTCTAGGTTATTTAGGTGGTACTAGCATATTTACATATCAACCTATTGTCTGTTTCAACCAGAGCCTGTGTCCAGTATTACTAACATAACTAGCTATTTGGGGTTTATTTGTAGTGGGGTCCAAAACACCTAAAACCAACTAAGACCAGAATCCTATTTAATGAATAAACAGAATAATAATAATGATAATAATAATAATAATGATAATAATAATAAACAAAGAAATGTTATTATGTAAAATGAAAAAGACATGTTTAAGATTCTGCACTATTTCTAGGTCACTAATAATATGTCAGCAAAATTTGTGACATTAACTCCTTTGTACAAAAAGATACATTTCTCAGATCATACTGGGACAATATGAATCATCAGGTTTACACATTTATTTGGAGTCCATGCCAGTTGAAGTACATGCTTTCACTCAGATTGTTATTCTGATTATATAATTTGCCATGAACGAATTTGTATTAAATGAGTAAAGTGCAAAATAGAAGTATTTTGGACCCCACTGTATGTCTATGTATGTGTGAATTCTCCAATTTTATTTTCAGAAATTAAGAAACAAAGGCCATAATGACTGTGCCAGTCCTGATCCAGATGACTGTTTCGGTCACAGTCCCCTCATGGACGACCGCTTCGGCAAACTAAATGAAGAAAGTGATTTAATGTACAAGCGCTGTGCTGTAAGTACTGCCTCCTCTCCCTGCCTTTTTGTGTTCATCCCTCTTTTTATGTTGATGTTCACTACAGGCGCTTAACAAGAAAGAGCACAGAGGCTGTGATAGCCCGGACCCTGACGCCTCATATGTCCTCACCCCTCACACAGAAGAAAAATATAAAAAAATTAATGAAGAGTTTGATAATATGATGCGAAATCATAAAATCGTAAGTAAATGCAACGTTTTTGCTTGGCTTTGTGGCAGAAAGGACACTCCCCCCCCTTTCCCCCCCTTTTTTATTGCCTCACCCTGCAACCTCTCTCAACAGTTAAGGACGTTGTTTTTTTAACAGCATAATCCTTGTTTTTTTGTCAGTTTAAAGTGCACTTGTTTTTGTTTTTCTTTAATTTTGCAGCTTTTTTTCTCTCTCACCCTAATAAGATCACATTGTTTGGGTATATTGAACTTTTTTTCAAAGAATGTTTCATGGCAGCTTTTAATAGTCCATAATACAAATTTCAGATCAAGTTCTCATTTAAAGGAGTAGTTCAACCAAAAAAGGACTGTCACAGTTTCCTCACCCTAATGTCACTCCAAACCTGTATGACTTTCTTTCTTCCGTGCAACACCAAAGTTGAATTTCTTCACAGGGTTTATTTGCCATATAATGTAAGTGAATAGAGACTCAAAAACACTATAAATCTAAAGAAAATGTAACCGATACGACTCATGCACTATATTCCAAGATATATGATCACAATTTAAGTTGTTATTTACTCTCAAATCAAATAAAGTCATTGATAAACTCTGTAAAACAAATATGGCAGCTATGTCAATAACAATCCTCATTATTTCTCATCTCGTCTCATGACCAAACGTCATGACATCGCAAGAACCAATAAGGTTTGATGTTATACAGTAGATATAGTCTCATTTTTATTTTTTATGGAATTTATTAATTATTTAATTTGAGAGTGAATAATGACTTGAATTTCATTTTGAAAGTGATTGTATGGTTTAAGACTTTGAATGTAGTTCTTGGGTCAATTACTTTAACTGAGGTTTTAGGGTGGCTTTTTGGGGTTTGTCAGTACTGACTCATTATTCACTTACATTATTTGGCAAATAAACCCTGTGAAGACTTTTAAAAAATTCACCTTTTGTGTTCCAGGATAGTACAGGTTTGGAGCAACATTAGGGCGAGTGTATATATATATATATATATATATATATATATATATATATATATATATATATATATATATATATATATATAAGCAACTCTTCATCTAAATGTGTGACGTTTGCGAGGCCATCCACATTATTTATTCTAATAGAATGCCTCCTGGTCCTCCTACTGGCTAGGATACTGACATATTCATTGGCTAAAGTAATTGATGTGTTCTTCCCAGCACTCACCTCCACAGATCTGAAAATGTAATATATATATTTTTTTTCTTCAGTGCTACACTCTGTCCAGGTCATGTGATAAAAATATTTTCCATTGTGTAAAGACAGAGAGCCTCTCTCTCTCTTTCTCACTCACTGTTTCTCCACTCATTAGAACCAATTTGTTTTAGTCTCATTCCTTCTGGTGAGTGGTAACACCTGGGTTTGTTTGTTCATCTCCCTGGACAATTTCTTTAGTCTTTCCAGAGCCCAGAATCCAAGCACAATCAGACAAGGGAACCCTTTTACAAGCCGTACGGATAGCAAACAAAGCTGGAGGCTTTTTAATCACACAATATCATAGCTAAATCCTGTTTTGTGTATTTTTATACTAAGACAATAGTGATCTTATTGGGTGGTGATCATAACATTGTGCACCTGATAGTGGTTGCCAGGCGATTGTTTTCACTGCACCGAATGGACATGAACAAAGCTCCAGTTCTTTATGTCATTAACACACTAATATTCTCACTAACTGGCACGCCACACTGTTACTTGAATGGAGTGGCCTCTCACTGTCCCCACTCACACTCACTCTGAGAAAAACTCTGTGGAAAGTCAGCAATGCACTCCCTATGCTACTGATGAAATCATATAATTACCTGAAGTTATTTCAGCTTATTAGACCAGAATGGGCTTTTCGTCCATATTGAAATGTACATACATTGATTCGACTTGATAGGTAAACACTGCAAAGCTGTCTTTTTTAAACAAAAACCCCCAAAACAAAACAAAACAAAAAAAAACACTACAAGTACATATGTGTTTTTGCGTGTTTTATTTGTCTGTTTTGTGAAAACAACCAAGTGCAGTGCTGGCTATAGCCATGCTTGACTGGAGAGCTATTTGAAGATATAACCCAAATTTGCATGCCTTTGTAATATATCTCATCTCAAGATGTTGTTTGATGTATTGAACCTGGGTCAAAATTGGTGTTCCAAGCACAAATTAATTCCAGGAGTATTTCTCACTTTATGCTGGGCTTTTTTGACAGCCCAAGGTGATCCGGAGATCTCCCTCCTGAGATTACATTTGTCCACCAGGCAATCTGTCTTCTGTTTTACTCCATTGTATGATAAAAGCACCAAAGCTCAGGGGTCATCTTTCACTCCTGCAAGAGGCCTGAAGATATGTGCAATGCACCATTAAGGGCCATTCAACCAGAATATTCAGGATAAATGAATTCGAGCACTGCAAAGAACCAACTCGCCACCTTTTTATGATTGCATTGTTTCTTTTTGTGTAGTTTCTGTTGAGAAATGAATCAGTTGTATGTGTGAATGTCAATTTTGATCGTGGGATATTTTGATTATACTATGGCCCCAAAAAGTATTTGGTCTCTTAAGCCACACTTAAAAATATTTGAATGTCTCTGTTTTATCTAACAAAATATCGTGCCATTTATTTTAAAGAAAAATAGCACAAACACACTTTTTAACCAAAACATTTTACAAAAAGACATTTGTTATGTTTTAAATTATAAAACAATAGATATTTTGTTCAGACTCTGGTTGTCAAACCTTAGTGGAACATGTCCATATACTGTATAGGGCAACTAATGTCATATATCCAGTAAAAATTACCTTGAGGCCTGTTAAAATTAATAAAAATAAATAAATAAATAAATAAATAAATAAAAAATGGCTAAGAAAGGTCTAACATCATTTGTTTGCAGATGCCACTTCATTTGATATTTTGTATCTGATTCAATTAGATTTATGCATTTTTAAGAGTAAGTTAAGTGCTTAAAAGTGTCCAAATACTTTTTGGGGGGCCACTGTATATCAACTTGATAATTTGCTTTATGATTATTTGATCTCCCCTACATAAAGCTGTGTATGTGTTTTCTCTCTTCCAGCCTACAGGCTTGCCTCCGCAGAACTTCTCCATGCATGTGGCTGTGCCAGTGACAAACCCCAATGCCATGTCCTACAACCCCGGGGCCTCTTTGAGCAGCCAGAGCCTGTCGGCTGCAACTGCCTCTCTGAGTGATGGTGCCATGCTGTCTCCTCCTCAGGGTTCCCTGCACAGAAACGTAGTGTCTGGCGGGCCCCAACAGAGGCCTCCCAGTACAGGCAGTGCAGGTTAGTTCAATTCCCTTGACATATTTAAAAGGAATAGTTCACCCAAAAATGAAAATTCTGTCTAATTTACTTGGTGTTGTTCTAAACCCCTGTATGACTTACTTTCTTCTGTGGAACACAAAAGGAGATAATAGGTAGAATGTTAGCCTCAGTCAACATTAAATTTCATTGTATGGTAAAAGATACAGTGAAAGCGAATAGTGTCTGAAGCTAACATTCTAGCTAACATCTCCTTTTAATTTCTACTAAGAGAAGTGGGGCAGATTTAGTGCCGTCACATCCTGGGATTTTTTTAGTGACTTTTAAATCAAGAGATGTGTTTTCTGTCTCATTGCTCTACTTTCAAACTTCAGTACAGATGTTGCTTTTCAGTCTCAAATTAAGAGCTCTGTTAGAGGAAATAATAATGAAACAATAATGTTTTTTCCCCAGCTGTTGTGCACAGACATCTATACAGTATGTTGCTTGTCATGCTTTGTGTTTCACACCTTCTCAGCACTGGCATGAGTTGAACGGAAGTAAGATCAATTAGCAGTCTCCTGGAAGTGGTCTCCATGACGACAGCATGCTCTAATGCTGTCTGATCTGCTCTTAAAGCTGGTCTGACAGCACTGGGCTCTGTGGCTGGGCTACACCAGCCCTAGTGTGAAGTGTGAGAGACAGACAGACAGATCGAAAACAGAATGACTGTTATAAAAATAGTGAATACATTTGAGTTCTTTATTGTCATGTGCAGAGTAGCAGTTTACACTGTAACCAGTTACAGATAGAATAGAGAAATAGCTAAATGAAATTTAGAAAAAAAGACATTTAGACATGTACAGCATGAAAATGAAAAGAAAATGGTAAATATGTAACTACATTTATGTACGTCTCTGTGTTTGTAAACTGTCCACAAGTTGTTAGGTAGTGTGGTAGTGTGGTTTTTTTGATATGTGCTATCTGTTCTAAGCCTTTGTAGTGTAAGTGATCATGTACTGTATAGAATGTGTTTCAACATTTTCTCATATCAGTACATGAAAGTGCAATGGAAATATACAGAAAATGAAATCATTTTAGCTTGATACTGACATTTTTTAAAGAGCCTTGCAAACTTAAACCAGAAAATCCATAAATAGCTGTTTTGAATTTGCCCCTTATGTAACTTATACATCTTCAAGTTATAACACGAATGTGTAACGCATGTTTTTCTTGTACTGGACACATAAGTCATCCATTTATCTCTGTTGTGATGTAAAAGGGAGACATGATCATAGTAGAGTGCATAAGCGCTGCATCGCAGTTTTTGATGGTGTAACAACACCCATTACTGACCTCAACAAAACCTGAATGTTCACCCTCCACAGGCCTGCACATGCTCTCTGGACTCAACAGTACAAATGCTGCCTGAAATCATGATGGGAAGATTTAAAATAAATAAATAAATAAATAATAATAATAATAATTTAGTGAAAGATTCAGATTAGATTTTATGTAAATGTTTATACTTTGATGGTAGTTTGCTGTGATCACTTGCCCTTTGATTGATTTGGAGATAAACGAGATGTGAGATATATGTAATCTAACCAATATATACAGTGCAGAAAATGCTTGCTGATGGAAAATAAGAAGGAAGTAAAACTAGAGTGGTGCTTGCCCTTTGTTTTGCAAAAGTCTCTTCCATAGTGCTAGAGTGTTGTGGGTGGTTGCCAGGATATTGTTGTGTGGTTACTAAGATGTTCTGAGTGGTTTTAACACCTTGCCGTGCAGTTTATTGGGTGTTCTGGGTGATTTCTAGGTGGTTGCTTACTGGCCCAAGTCAAAAGAGCTTGGGCCAGTAAGATCTCCAAAGCTTTTTTGATGTTCTAGTCCCTAGATATGACTCATGTGCTTTCTTCAGTTAATGTTTATGCAACTTTTTAACCAATTTTATAATCCAATTGGCCAAAATTTTAAGTCCAATCTTTTAAAACTGGAACAGCATACCTCTCTTCAACAAACCACTAGAGGTCTGCACAGGCCTTAAAATGAAATTCGACCTGTACCCAAGACTTGTGACCCAACCCTAACCAACCCAAATGGTACCGTCAGATTTTAAAGCTGAACCCGACAGTAAACATACCAAGTTTTAACAAGGCACGGTGGCCTCTCAGCACACTAGAGCAGAAGGGAAATAACATTCAATCTCTGTTTATCAGGAGCTGAAACTTTGCTTGGTGCATAACAATCTGGAATCCTGTGTAACAATGTAACAGTTACATAAAGTCTTCCTTGCAGCCTGAACTTCTTTAGAACGTTGAATCTTTGTGACACCTGCACTAAAAAAGCTAGATTGCATTGAATGAAACAGAACGCAGGTGGCTCAACATGCGTTTTTGAAAGGTAAAGTTTGTTTTAACTTGTCACTGTGTCTAACCAATGTGGCAGTTCTGTGCGAGAAACTGAAGAGACAGCGAAGCACAAGAGTCAAAGATGTCCATCCAGTAGGTGTTTACATTGGAAAACAGTGGAAAAACAGAGCTGAGTTGCCCAAAAACATGTTCAGTGTGAACGGCACCTTACTCGTCCGTTCGCACGCTGTGAGAGTGCATGCGCAAAACAAGTTAGTTAGGCCTGTTTATTTTTCATTAATTACAAACCCATAACTTACACAAACCTAACTCGAACCCAAAGTCAGAATTGAAAAACTGACCTGAACCTGGCCTGAAACCCGGCGGTACTGTTGGGCCTAAGTCGTGTTGCAGACCTCTGCAAACCACATGAATTGAGGCGATGAGTTTCGTGCCATACTTTACAACTTAAGTTCAAATCCCTAAGTATGAATAAATTAATTGAGGTTTATGCTTAAAACAAGTGAAAAGAGTCAACTTATTATATGTATTTTGGATTTTGCAACGAGACAGAATACACTTGAATATACATTATCTGAAAACTAGCCTTAATAAAGATTTCTTGCTGTATGTACTGATTACTCCGCACATATCAGAGCACCAAATTGAATTACTTGCTGAATTTGTTTTCTACAAATCAGTACTCCAAGGCTTATCACTTTTACTCCTGAAAATGCTGGGAAATTAACATTTGTTTGACACACTAAAGAGAGCACAGCGCTGCATGTGAGGGCTGGCCTGTTGCACACATACTCGCACTTGGAGATGAAAGATGCAGATGGTTAATCATCTCATTTTGTGCATCTCATTCAGTGTCACGCTGGGTACCCCAGAGCTCGCAGTGCCAAACGGTGTAGCTCCAGCCCTGCCGGTAAGTCCTCTGGGGTGACTGAGCTCCTGTGTCAATAAATGTTGTGCTTTGGTGGGGTTTCTGGATCCAGTTTTGAAGTTTCTCTTTTAATGATTAAATGATCGATAGTTTGATCTGTAATAGGGATCCCCCCCACTACACACACATTACTTTTAACAGAGAAATCTATCTATCTTCTCCCCTGCTTTTAATGTGATCAGATAGTTGAGTCTCTCTTGATCGTTTCTGCTCTGCTAAGAGAATACTGGTGTGTAACAGTAGAGCACACCACCCCCTCTTCTCCCTTGATATTTGGAAATCTAGGCCAAACTGTTATAAGCCAGTGAGGGATGTTGAAGTGACTCTGCCCTTTATGAGTACATCAGAAGGATATTATCAAGGGTTTTTCTTTGGCTTCTCATGAAAAAAAAATTAAAAATAAAAAAATAGCATCCCAGCTGGAAAATCTAGCTTGAGCTGGTAGCTGGTTTCTAGCTGGTCCAAGATGGTTATTTGCTAAGATGGTCATTATCTTGTTGACCAACTACAATGTTCCAAAATCCAGCTACCATAAGCTGGTATGACAAACTGATAGGTACTTTGTTGCAGGTAAAAGGTGACCTACCAACTTGGACTAGATAATGACCAGCTAGAAACCAGTTACCATTTTCCAAAACACAGCTAGCAGCTTAAAGGGATAGTTCACCCAAAAATATTGAAACACAAAAACAGTCACCATTTATTTTCTTTGAATCTTTTTTTCTATACAATAAAAGTTAATGGTGACTAAGGCTAATCATTCTGCCTAAAATCTCCACAGTAGAAAAAAAAAATGGTCATATGGGTTTGGAACAATATGAGGATGATGTTTTTTTTTTTTTTTTTTTTTTCCCAGCAGTGACATTACAATTATTATTAAAAGAAAACCTCAAAAGTTGTGACACAGGCCTCAGAGCTGCATTTCCCATGCAAATGGACGAAAGTTAAGCTATTTTAGTGGTGTTGTGTCTAACTGACTTGTTGGTTTGGTGGGTGATGGGAGGCGTTTTATTGAGCGGGCGTAAACAGTCATGTGATGACTGAAAATGGCGGCAGCTGCTAGCTTCTCTGCCCTGCTTCATGTGTGTATACACACTGTCAAGTCACCAAGGACACACGCAAGGTCATGTGTCCAGCTGTTCCTCCCTGACAGTTACAAATACAAGGGTTGCCTCCACTCTCTAGTGGGCTGCTCTGTCTATGTCAGCGGAGAAGTAGGGCTACTTTTTCAACATTACAAAGCACCCCAGCACAAGAGTATGACTGCTGGAACAACAGGCTATGAGATTCATGCTCTCTCACTCTCATATGAACTTGAAGGCTCCTCCTGCCTTCATTTACTGGTTTTTCTTGAAATTACTCCGGTGGTGCGCATAAAGATGATTTGGCCTGTTTCACACCCAATGCGTTAAGCAAAAGCAGGCGTGCTTAGAGCTTTTACACTGATAAAGTTTCTGCTGCGTAAGAGTGCTACCCAGAAAGTGATTCCTGAGTTACTACGTTAAGTATTTAGTAAACTCTAGACTGATTATTATACATGTCATTGTGAAATCTGATTTACTTGAGGAGGTTGATGACATTTACATCCAAATAGTAATGAATTTACACAGAACAGAACCCAAACCCCAATAGTGTATCAACAGACTTGCATCAAGGCCAACAGATGTCTTTTTTTAATTTATTTTTTACATTTACATTTAGTCACTTAGCAGACGCTTTTATCCAAAGCGATATACAAATGAAGAACATAAACAATTTGTCATACCCATATTTGTTATGGAGTAGTCAACTCCATTTTTATGTTGCTTCATAGAAGCCTACAGTATATTGCAAGAGAGCATATTGATAAATATGTTAATAGAGCATTTTCTGAGTGTTTTTTTCTCAGTTCAGCACGCTAAGCTTAGCAAAAATGGGCTCCGTGCTCTTTTTACTTGCAGCTATGCTTCTGCTACACAGCACAGTGCTGCGTATGCGCACACTGTTAAAGCTCCAACCTGTTAATGTGGGTGGTGAAATAAACATGCAGTGTGAAACTTAGTCTTAGTGTAGGTGCATATTTGAGCAGTTTTGTGCTACAAGTAGCTCAGGAAGAGGTTCCTTTGTGTCTCTGTATTTGTGTTGTTTGGTGTACGAAACAGTTAACTGTGTTCCAGCAGCTGATTCAGGCAGGTAAATAAACTCAACATTTCCTTTAAAATCTCGGCCCCCTGCCTCCGTCGCTCCTATCCCGCTTGAGTTTCCTTCCCCCAATTGACAGGTGCATCTGTTTTCCTGGTACTGTGGCAGTCCTTATACGGCTGGTGTAAGCCTGCTAAATGTCTAACACAGCAAAACCCTGCAAGCATTCAGACCATGACATTCCTCTAATACTGTTGTGCACAATGACCAGGCAACCTGTCATAACCATTCTGTGGTGGTGAGAGGCAGAGACAGGTGGGATTTAACCATCTTTTTGCCAACTACACTTACACACACACACACACACACACACACACACACACACACACACACATAGACATTGGCTAACTAAGTGTGACTGACTCACATGATTGAATGCACACAGTGAGACAAAATATTGGCTTTTGAGTCTCATATGAGGTAATATATAACACTCTATGGTATTCCATACTGTACCTCTGTGCATATTTTCATAGGCATAGTAACATGGTGCAAAATTCATTGGCATTATGCACCCAGTGCCTTTCATTCACGTTAGTGAATTCTTTTAATAATTGGCGGAAATGTATGAGCCAGTCCCCACTAACATATTCCCCTTGGGGCTTGTATTAGGCCTTGGTGATATATCGAATATTCATAATTTTTGGCAATGATTTTTGCTGACAACATTGTGTATATTGTGCTAATTGTATTTGGCTTTTAAGTTTCCTAAAGATTGTGTTGTTATACTAGTTTTGCGACTCATGAGTATGAGAGTGTTTTAATAGCATCTCTGATATAAACTACAATAGTAAAAATACAGTTAGATTTGGTAAGTCAAATTCATTTTCTTGAATCAGTTGAAACTTTCAGTTTTGGATTAATCAGTTTTCATCTATTATTATATTTTTTGTAGTGCTGGTGGAAGACATTATGGTGAGACCAGCACCAAGAATTGTATCAATGTAGCACAGCGGTAGAACATGCCCGCAAAGCATAGATGGAGCTCTTAACATTGTAACATCATGGCAGCGGTAAGACAGCTGCCATTTGAACACCAACATTGTTCTGCATGGCGCATTACGAGCATGAGGCAAAAGTTGCAAGGCGCGGTCCGAGCGCGAAGTGAAATTGCGAGTGCGAGGCGATCGTCTGTGTTCCGCGACTGCTACCGGGTCCTTGAATAACATATAACGTGCGAGTAAGGGCAGCAGTGAAACAATTGAAATGATTCATATTTAAAAATGCTTCTGTCCACCAAATCAAATTCATTTGGTGTAACCAACATGCAGGTAGCCATTTTGTTGTTTATGTTGACCATAAAAACCACAAAACAGAGCATAACAACTTAGACCCTCAAGACCGAGCGTGAAGTTTTAAAACATTTTATGAAAAGGAACATTTTGTTCAAGTTATTTGGTGGAACCCTGCCAAAACTTCTTGACATTTTTATTAAATAGCATTCTTTATTTAGTCAAAGACATTTGAAAACGTGCCTTGAGTATTTTAATTACGTTTTTACTAGGGATGCACTGATATTATTGGTCAATTACTGACCAAAAATAAGAACACTGAAACATAATACTTTTTTCTGTTTGTAATCTAAAGAAATACCTACCAAAATAAATGAAAACCAGAAAAATTAAAATCATGTCAAACATATGCATGCAATATGAATTTTTAAATCATATTAAGTGAAATCTTATTTATTTTATTATTAGTTATTTTGCTTAGAACTGCTAAAGCAGAAGCACAAAAATGTTTTAGAAGTGCAAAATAACCTCTTTTCTATATCAGTTGTCATGTTTAATTAATTAATTAATTTTTTAATGTATATTTCATTGTGGCTCTAATTTAAAAAATGTAAAGTAATACTGAGATATTTATTGAATGTTATGAATAGGCTTACAAATATCAAGATATAATTTTCTAGGTATATCTCCTAGCACTAGACATTAGCATGTTTAAAGCGCTGAAATAAAAAGGCACACTTGCCCAGTGTGTGTGTGGTAGGGACAAAAAACTGTATTTTTTCATTCCGGTTCAGAAGTTCTGCAGCCTCCTTTCCAAAAGGTTACCGGTTAGAACAAAATAAAAGTACGGTTAATAACGTTCTTTTTAAAATGACAGTACTCTGAGCTAAGTGGAGAGTGAAATACCAGTTGCAGAGTTGCCAGATCTCGCAACCCGGTCTGGAAAAACAAGCCCAAAATAAGCCACTTGCCTCACCAAAATAAGTGAAAATTAGCAATGAATTTTTTTTCCTGTGTGGTGGATTTATCAGCATAGAAATCATAACAAGCAGTTAATTAAATGTTAAGTATAATTTCAAAGCACATGTTTCATTTTGGGCAACATGAAGTGGTGAAGAAAATGTATTGCGATTAACCCTTTGGCCTTTAGTTTCATGAAAAAAAAATTATCGGAACAAAATTAAACAGTTATAACCGGTTTCCAGCATTTAAAAATAAAGTTTTCACTCCGGAACAATTGAAAATCACTTTGTTCCATTTTTCGATTATGTTCTGCTAAAAACTTAGTTCGTTTTTGTTTTTCGTTTTCGTTCCTTGAACCATTTTTAGTCCCTGGTGTGTGTGGGGAGTTGGGGGGGTGGGGGGGGTTTAAGGAACTGGATGTACAGCTCCTAGTTGACAGTGGCATTACGGGGTGTGGCGAGGAGCGTGTGCCCAAGGGTCTCAAGCCTTTGGCTCCCTAGTCACATAGTGCAGCTGTTGTTTGTACCAAACAGCCCAGACCAGCATGGCTGCCTTGGAGAGGAACCACTTAAGTGCTCCTGTCAGATGGCCATTCCTTGCATACCTCTGATTTTTCACAAGCAGAAGGCACTAGGAAAGCAGGGACATCTCAGAGCAGAGCCGGGAGGAATTCAGCTTGCGGCACTCTTCCTCTGCTCTCTACCCTATGTAGAGCGACTTCATATTGGCCTGTTCAAAGGAATGCTCTGATCACCATTTAAGCCAAAGGAATGATGAAGAGCATCCAAGTGTTAATCCAAGCACACACCGGCTCTCCACTTCAGGGAAAGATAGCTTTTTCTTCGTGTTGACATGCCCAGCTGGGATGCAAATGAATCTTTTTGTTTGTCAAATATCAAGCTCTTTTTGAAGCACGATTCGTTTTTTTGAAGCAGTTCAGTGTGTTACCTAACCGTGTACAGTTGCTGGAGGTCAAAATAACTCATCAGCACTCTGGAACAAAATGGCTTAGTTTCCTCTCAGAGTTCTCCTGATATGGTAGAACAGCACGGTTCCAAAAGAATGTTTGGTTTCGGATCATCTTCGTTTCAGATTTTATTTTGTTGACTTGTGTGGGGACCAGCAGGCCTAGTTTCTGTCAGTTCAGTCAGATCCTATTGTTGACTAACAAATCATGGCATGGTTTTTCTATTGACACAAGAAAAAGTCTCTTCCCACATGGTGTAATTTTTAAACCAAACCCAGCCTTTAGCAGTCATTATACTAATTATAACACTTGAGCAATCCAGACGCTTACAGCTGTACTTAGACACTAGTTTAGTCTAACTGTGAATGTACAATTTTCTTGGCATACATTGAGACCTACATTCTCTCCTTTTGACTTTGTTTTTAGCACAAATATACAGTGTATTGATTTAATATCCTACAAGAGCTCATGTACTGCCTTAATATTAGTTGTATATTTGCTATACAGTTGGATGACTGCCTTTCTGATATCTGAAAGTTCAAAAGTTTAGTACATTCTAGGTCGGAATGAGGCAACTGGCAGCACTAGCTGGACATTGACAATTCTATGTCTGGTTGCAGACAGTATTCTGTAGGCTGATTTAGTTTAGTTTAGTTTTTCCCAGCTGAGTGCAGCATCTGTCCTGGTTCCTTAAGAACAGTATGTGTGTGTGTGTGTGTGTGTGTGTGTGTGTGTGTGTGTGTGTGTGTGTGTGTGTGTGTGCATTTGTGTTAAAACAGAAAGAAAAAAGCCTAGCACAAACCACTTGTGGCTGAAGAGCCCACAGCTCCAGAAGGTGAACCAGTCCTTGATGCTTTGTGTCTCTATCTCCTTAAAGAATTTATTTTTTTATTTTTTTATTTTTTTATCATCTCTGTCTTAACAGCATCACTTCTAAGGTCTGTCTCAGGATTTGTGTCATCAATCACAAATCATATCTTGAATCCTGAGAACATTTTAGGACATCATTATTTAGTATTGAATATGTAAATTCCCATATACTGTATATATTCAAGCAACAAATTTACTAATAAAGCTGCTGTCTTTATTAAATTAGAAATGAAACAATGTCAAGTTTAGTAAACTTAGAAGTGGTTTTGTCTTGGAATTGCTGAGGTGTGGCTGAAATATTGGAAGAGCAGATCCCACACCTTCAATTAGTGAATTACAATAACATTGGCACTACCAGGAATGTGTCAAAATCACCTTGTTCAAGTTGACAAGAGCAGGCTCTCAATTTTGCAGATTACCCCAAAGTTCACAATGCATGATTGTGCATGAAGAGGAAGTGATGCAAACTTAATTATTCCAGAAATACACCATTCGTGTTTTGATGAGCACCAATTAGCAATCTAATGAGCCGATTTTTCAAATTCAGTTTTGAGTACGACGCAGCGTGCACAGATGTGCTTTTTTGCTGTTCAACAACTTCCCTAGTTTTTGCATTAAAAACGAGGGGATTGTTGGAGAGAGCTCCGAGTCGTATCTCCATTATGCAATGTGCCTGGAAGCTGCACAGCTTCCTTCATTAATACTGAAGAATTACAGGCTGTTGAGGAGTAATTACAAACCTGTTTGCGTGTCAGAAGAATGTTTTTTCTAAAGAGCGTTTACGTGCCAGTTACTTTACCACATGTTCAGGTCCACGGCATTTCCCTCCAGTGCACCTAAAGGATACTATTTTTTTTGAGTCCTCATAGAGGCATTATAAATGATATTTAATAATAGTAAAATATTAATTGGAACTTTCTTGGCACAGGCATTTGGAATTCTCTTCCCAGCTCAAATTGTTCCTGTGCATGGTATATGGAGACAAAACAATATGGCTGGACCCGCTAAAGAGGTACTGTTCAGCCTCATTAATTAAGACTATAATTAGAATTTGGACTCTTTTCCTCTTAATCTATTAGGGAGGTGAAACTTTGATTCTGA
The DNA here is from genome assembly GCF_019703515.2 of Myxocyprinus asiaticus. Lineage (NCBI taxonomy): Eukaryota > Metazoa > Chordata > Actinopteri > Cypriniformes > Catostomidae > Myxocyprinus > Myxocyprinus asiaticus. Next base: position 22,881,989 of record NC_059361.1, on the reverse strand, counting down.
AATCCATTAGTCTTTTCTCATTCATGCATACTTTGCCCCATCAAAGACACTATGCTTGCCCAAGATAGCAATGACTTACTAATCGTTAAGACTTTTCTTGTGCTTTTTGTCAAAATAGCCTTCCTCTAAAAAGAAAACAAATTATTTGTTTCGTAAAAGCTGGTCATTATGTAACCAAGCTCCCAAAGGATCATGCATTACTCTGAGTGAGAGACTTTAAGAAAGTAAGTGGCCCCAGCAAGGTAATAAGACATCACTTTTCTGTATTCGGATAATTTTGGAATTTTGATGCTTTTGTCATTGTGCTTGGTATGAAAAGATGTGGGACTTACACAGACATGATCTTTTGAGAGCGAAAGGGTGAGGGGGAGGCTGCTAAAAGCTCAGAACCAGAGCAGCTTATGTCTCAGTAGGGCCTCGGTTACACATTCTGGCTCAGAACAGGCACTTTTTTACAGCAATTGGGAGAATTTTAACATAATGATATCATACTCCCTCCTTTTGATCATTATCAGAGTAATGTACTGCTGCTGTGCCTTTTTACAGTAATTAGATCATATTTTCCTCCCTCCTGCTACAGGTGCACACACTCCAGTGCTCACATTCATGTTATATTTCCTGTTAATCAAATAAACATTTACAGTTCCAGTCAAAAGACACATCTACAATTTATTTATTATTATTATTATTTTCCACATTAGAATGATGTTAAAATCATCAAAACTATGAAATAGCACAATCAGAAGTATTGGTATTATGCAGGATCCACATTTTTTTAAACAAATACATCTTATATTTTAGCTTCTTCAAACTAGCCACTCTTTGATCATGCTCTTGGTATACTCTTAACTAACTTCATGAGATAACTACTTTTTTAAAGCTGTCTTAAAGGAGTTCCCAAATATCTGGTGCAACTAATCTATTAAAATATATATATATATATATATATATATATATATAACAGTCATAGAGTACACAAAAAGTTTTATTTTTTTATTTTAATGTGTTGATCCAAGTCAGATAGATGATTGAAAGTTAGTTTACATGCACAACTACATTAAGACTTAGCTACAGCTGAGATGAAAATGTTGATTTTCTGGGGTGCGTTTCCCAAAAGCATCGTTAGCCATATATGGTAGCAAGTTCCATTGTTACCAACATAGTTCAACGATTTGGTGTTTCCCGAAAACATAGTTCCAAAGAACATTTGCAAACAGCATCGCAAAGTTGTGTGGTTGGAACTTAGTTTTCTATTTGGATATTATTTCACTTCTCTGAGGCTTCTATATCTTTTATTCCATATACTGTATATCTTTCATTCTGCCAATACTTTGGTTTACGTTTACATGCATTTAAGAAAATGACTTATTCTGGGGTTTCGCAGAAAGCGGCGTTCTGAAACATCATGCAAATGCGAATGCAGCCGTTTAAGGGATTAAAGGCTGTGAAGAGAAAGTGCTTTAACGCACGCAGTTTCTGTTGGAGAACACAGCTTCTGTGTCCATGTTAATGCACAAGTGGCATGTTTTGGCGGTGTTCTAAATGGGATAAATCAGTCTCCGAAGGGCACTTCAAAGGGAGAACAATCATAATAGGTATGCTGTAAGATAGTTTCAAACTAAATAAAAACAAAAATGGCTTGAAAAGGTCAGTTCCAAATTACTGTTGTTTTGGAGGCCCTCAGCTCGCCACTGCTCTCACAGTGGATGGTAAAGACTTTGAAAGGGATAGAGCATTGGGAAGATCACTTCTGAATGGAATGCACCCATTTGAAGAGTGCACATATGCGTGTGCGCTTAAGCACAAAACTCCACTATTGCAGTGAAATGTATCATATGTCTCATTACAGGGTGCATGCTGTCTTCTGCAGCTTTCTCGCATTAAACGTTTTCCTGGTGAACGTGTAAATGAGCTATTAAAATTGAATATCCGCAGAAGTTATTTCTCCACCTCCTGCATTACATCATTAAAGACAGTTCTATTTTGTTGAACCAGTGTGGTTCGAACGTTGGATGTGCAACATAGCCTAGTTACTACGGTTTCGGGAAACAGTTGTGACTAGCTAGTATATCTCGTCAACGATGCATCGTATTATGGTGGTTAAGCAGTGAGTTACATCGTTGTATGGGAAATGCACACCTGGTTGGTAGTGCACTTGCTTTGCCGTGGTGTGCGGTGGCAAACTACAACAGCTACAGCTACTATAACACTATCTCTATAGAACACACTATCTTTAAAAATGTAAAATTGCCAAAAACAGGATTATAGAACATATATGTGCCACTCTCTGCAGAGAGAATTAAGCAGACACACAGAAAGAGCAGCTTTCTGATGATGGCCTTCTCTTTCTCTCATTGTCCCACAGCAAGCCACACAGGAAATGAACACTGGATGGGGGGTAGAAAAAGCCCCATAACTAACCCTGTGTCTTATTCAGCTCCCTAGCTCCCTTTGTCGTGAATCAGTATTTCGTAAGCACGAATTCAGGCACTGGTAAGGGTACTGATCCACTGAACATTGGGACACTTATGACTCAATCACCTGCGACATGTTTACGAGCTCGCGCATAGAAGCACAGCTGTTATTAATCAGTATCATTGCTGAATAAATACAATACAATACAATTTTATTTCTATAGCATATTTAAAACAACAGCAGTTGACCAAAGTGCTTTCCAAAACTAGTACAATTAAAATAGTAAAACAGCACAAGAGCATTCACACAACACATTAAGAACAATAACTTTACTCCACCTCAAATGCCAAACTAAAAAGAGGTGTCTTTAAGCAAGACTTAAAAATCTCCACTGTAGGAGAAAGTCTAATGTTTAAGGGAAGAGTATTCCAGAGTCGGGGAGCTACAGCGGAAAAAGCACGGTCACCCTTAGATTTTAATCTTGTCTTTGGAACAAACAGGAGCATCTGGTTAGAGGATCTCAGATTTCTTGTAGTTTGATGAGGATGTAATTGATCAGCAATATATTGAGGAGCTATACTTTGAAAGCCTTGAATACAAGCAGAAGGATCTTAAACAGTATCCTGAACTTGACTGGCAGCCAGTGTAAAGATGCCAGAACTGGGGTTATATTTTCCCACTTCATTGTGCCTGTCAAAAGCCTGGCTGCTGCATTTTGAACGAGCTGAAGATGGGAGAGATGATACTGAGAAATGCCCATGTATAATGAATTACAATAGTCAATACGTTAAGATATAAATGCATGTATAACAGTTTTCAGATCTTTGCCAGATAGCATCGCCTATAATTTAGAGATAGCTCTAAGTTGGAAAAAACTTGTTTCAATGACATGTTTTATTTGCTTGTCGAATTTCAATGCCAAATCATAGATGACACAGAGGTTTTTAACATGGTCAGATACATTTAATGAGATAGAGGTTAGTCTGTTAGTGATCACATTGGTGGCCGGAGAAGAACCAAAAACAATACATTCCGTTTTATCACTGTTAAGCTGAAGAAAGTTACTTGCCAACCAAGACTTAACCTCATCAAGGCAGTGTGTTAGTGAACAATAATTATTATTAGTATTATCTGTTTTGAAAGGAATGTACAACATGGTGTCATCAGCCATAAAAATTTTACCTAACGTGCACATGTATAAAGAAAATAGAATTGGACCGAGAATAGATCCTTTTGGAACACCGCAACATATTGATGCTGATGAGGAAAACAGGTTTCCAATACAGACTAAGAAGGATCTATTGCTTAAATATGATTTAAACCACTTCAAGGCTGTACCCTTGATACCCACCTCCTCTTTCAGGCGCCGTAATAGGATCTCATGATCAATAGTGTCAAAAGCGGCTGTTAGATCGAGCAGGATAAGACCCACAGTATTCCCAGATTCGACAGAAATCATAATGTCGTTAAATACCTTGATCAGAGCGGCCTCTGTGCTGTGATAGGTCCTAAACCCAGATTGAAATGTGTCTATAATATCATTCTCAGTTAAAAACTTTTCGATAAAAACAGTCATTTTGAAATAGGCCGATCGGATCTTAATTTGTTTTTTTGATGAGAGGCCGCACTACTGCATGTTTAAAACTAGTTAGAACAAGGTTTAACAGCAGCCGAGGAGGAATAGAATCAAAGGGACTAGTGACAGGTCTCGTATGAGTAATTATATTTACCAACTGAGCAAGAGAAACAGGTTCAAAATTACGAATTCTACTGAGACTTTGAGGTATCTTCAGAGAGTCATACAGAGAGTCCTGAGGTTCTTAATTTTGTTCAAGAAAAATTGCAAAAAATCTTCACAAGTTTATGAATTATCCTTAAGGCAATTTGTGACTAAAGGAGATAACATTGTATTAATTGTATTAAACAGAATATTAGGCTTACGGAAAATCTTTCTAATTATATCCGAAAAATAACTTGGTCTCACTGCTTTCAGTGTACGCTGAAAATTAGACAAAGATTCCTTTAAAATTTCAAAAGAAACTTGCAATTTATCCTTTTTCCATTTTCGTTCCGCTTTACGGCGGACTTGTCTAAGGGCACGAACTTCATTAGTCTTCCATGACTGAGAATGATTATTTTGTTTTCTATGCTTAAAAGGAGAAATAACATCCAGTATGTTTGTACAAATATAGTTAAATTGATTCAAATGCTCTTCTATACATAAATCAGAAGGCAGCTGATCTGATAAGCAAATATCATCCATAACAACATTTATAATAGGAAAGCCCAAGGTTAAGACAAGATCAAGAGTATGGCCATTTCTATAAGTAGGTTCTTATACAAACTGAGTCAAATTAAAAGAATCAATAAGCTCTAAAACTCTCTAACCAATGGTTTTGAGGGACAGCACACATGGATATTAAAATCCCCAAGAATAAGAAAATTGTCCGTAGTGGGGACAGTAAGAGATACAAAATCAGAAAATTCTTGAATAAACTCTTTGTTGTATTTTGGGGGCCAATAAATAAGTGCACAGAGCATTGGAGAAGTTAGTTCCATCTTACTTAATTGCAACTCAAAGTTTCTGTTGACAATTGGTGACGTTTAAAACAGTTCTTATAAAATGCTGCTACACCTCCACCCCGTCCAGAGAGTCTAGGGGAACAAAAAAATTTGCAGTTACTGGGAGAAAGTTCTGATAAAGGACTCAAGTCCACAGCATCAAGCCAAGTCTCAGTCACAGACAATTTATGAGGTGTAAAATTTATGAGGTGTAAAATAGTCTGTAAGATGAAAGTTTTATTCACCAAGGACCTTGTGTTGACTAGAGCCATCTTAACAGAGATGAAATTTGTGATTTGAGATCAATCCGATGATTTAGCCCATTCCAGTGGCCAAGGATTTGATCTTCTAGTCTGGGAACATGATCTCCTCCAAACACTCTAACGTGAAGGAAAGCGCTGAAACAACGGAGCATTTTTATACGAAGGAAGCCGCTGATCCAGAGCAACAGGGACTAGCCATGAGCATCTTATCTCCATGGAATCGTGATATAATACTCGCAATGAAGGGAAACTTGAAGACTCAACCATACTGCAGCCACACTGGGAAGTGGCCGATCGAGCGGCCCAGTCTTTCTTTATCCTTATTGAAACACCTCCTCGCTTTCCGCATTTTCTGAGGCATTTTTTCAACAGTGCAGTCGAAGGAGCTCTGCCAGTATAGACAGGAGAGATCCAAGATGGATGAAATTCCAGCCACTAGTGTCCCGGCGGCCCAGTGTCAGCATGGAAGTTTGAATGCTAATAAGTGTTTGGTGATTATACAGTATGATAGCATAGTGCTACCAAATGTCGATAGAGTGCCCAAGGCAAATAAATGCGTAGCAAACATACACAAGGACATACACAGACAAATCTAACATATGCAAACAACTGCTAAGACCCGACGGCTTGCCAACATACATACTGGCACCATCTTGGAAATGGACACTATCGTTCATTTTCGTTGAAGATATTCAAACGTTCAGTATTATAACAGATAATTGGCATAAATGGGATAAATAAAATATATATTGGAGTGCATTTTAAACCTTTTAACAATTCAGATATTTAAAAGATTGTTTCACTTTCATGGTAATTATGAATGAAACAACATCTCTTTTAAATTGAAAATAAGGCTTGGACTTCATAGTTTTACACTTGTGCTCGTCTTCTAACGACTTGTGAGACTTCAGAGGACATGACGATGTTTCCGGTAAGGGAACATAGTGAGCAACAATGCTCACTGGTTTTTACGGTGCATTGTGGGATTTTTTAGGGTGCGAAAGATTCAGTGCATTGGAACGATTTTGCGAATGAGACAGCCCAAAAATGGTGGACTCCCAGATCAGTGCCCTGACTACTGAAATAGGGAACTGATTTTGACATTTAATCAAGCTGCTATTATGTAGAAAAACACACAGAAATGACATTTCGTGTATGCACAGTTACAAGCAAATGGAAGTGAAATAGACCTTTTCTCAAAAGCAGAGCAGATTGCACTTGTTTGCTTGAAGGCTACTTGTTTAGTTACTCAGCATTTTTCATACTGATGAGAGAAAACATTGAAGACCTTTGGAGCGATTGTACTTTCGTGTTTGAACGCTGGCCAATTGTAATTCCTGTGTTTGTCTATGGAGGTTACACATTGTGTGGGTAAATGACCCATGATTGTTTGAGAATATTTCAGATTGTTGTGTGAAGGAACTTGCTAACAATGTGCACCAGCAGATGGTAAAAGACATTTTTGTAATCCGCTGATGTTCACATAAAACCAGAGACACACAATATATAGTACACGGGTGTGAGCTCAGTCAGGTGCAGTCCTGATAGATAAGTCTGTTCTTTCTCACATAATGACATCATTCTCATACAAGGTTTTCAGTATTTGTTGTTGATGTTCTGCAGACTGACTTATAGTGATTTGCAATACATTGTGTCCTCTCACTGAACTTTTTTGGGTCATTACAGCATTTGCTAACATTTAGCATGCTGGTTTCTAATGTACTGTATTGTTTGTTCTAGATTCAGCAAGAGCAAGTAAAAAAAAACTAAATAGCTTTGATTAAGACAGTGGGTTCAGTTTAAAACTAGAAATGGCAAAGTACACCAGATGTAAACATACAATTGACACCCCACCAAAGTTTTTAGATTTCTCCTCCAAAATGGTACTTTAATTGTCTTTGATAATGGTAAATGGCTGCACTCAGTTGTAATGACTTTAGCCATTCCCTTCTTAAAGAGCTCAAGTCACACTACATTTGTTAAACTGAATTGCTTTTCTCATCCTGGGATGCAGCTTTGATTCCACTGTACACCAACACAACCAAAGGCTCATCAATTGTAAAATTTATGTTTTATTTTCGTAAATGTGCGAGATAATTACCAGAGTCTTATTAGAACTTTCCCAGAGGGTTGGGAACACTTAACGTTGCGTGCTATGAGATGCTACGATTGCTGCTGGGAAATGGCATGGCGTCGATTCGACTGAAAGCTGTTGGGGATTGGTCGATTAGAGCGCAATCCCATGATGCTTTATGCCTGTATGTTTGTCTCAGCAGGAAATGGCTTCATTAACCCGAGGGGCTCACCGGGGCTTCTGGGTACACCCAGCGGGAACGGACTGGGTAAAGTTATGCCTGCCAAGTCACCACCACCACCGGGGGGCAACATGGGCATTGGCAGCCGCAAGCCAGACTTGAGAGTTGTCATTCCCCCATCCAACAAGGGCATGATGCCACCTCTGGTGAGTTTGAAAAACTACAACTCCACTTTCACATCATCTCAAAGCTGTCTCCAAATCATATTGATTATTCAATTCCCCCCAAAAAACAACAACGCTGTCCTTTTAAAAAGATGTGGATCAGTACTCACAAGGCCTCAAGTGAAATAATGGTCATTATTTGTTTGGCAGTAGATGATCACATAGTGTAATATCCCAAAGTGTATTATTCTGTAGAGAGTAGGGTTGCCATGATACCAAAAAAAGAAGTAGTCGATATCAAACCAGTGAAACTGAATGCTTAATATATTCAGTAGCAACTAATATGCTATTCAACACCATTTAATTTAAGTGAAATATTAAATACATTTTAACAAAGGTCACGTACACACTACAGAATTTCGGCAGAGACATAATAATACACAGATACAATATTTTGTTACAAATCTGATTCTGTTTACATTAACTTGAGACATATTAATGATGTTTATATTAATACCTTGCGAAGATGGGCATTTTGGCCAATAAGCGTATTTGACCAATAGTATCAACTTGTACTGAAGAAACGGTACTTTTCTATTAGAGCGTTTGATCAATGACAGTGAAATTAAGCTAAAAATAGTATCAGTTACACAACAAGCAAAGTAGTGGAGCAAAATATCTCTGAGATCTAGGTACCATCAATCCCTCTATTATTCATATAGAAATTAGAGGGCCACTCAAATGATTATAATTAAGGTGCAGAGCTCTGGCCACATTCAGCACCTCAGGCTACACCCAGCTGTCAGTCTCATAAATCACTTAAATATAAAATGGGAAGCGAAAAAAAGAATATTATTATTATATTTAAAAATGGTCAATAATTTGTTCATTTTTACTGTAGAATCAGCTCGGTTTCTTCCACACTAGGGCTCGTGTACAGTGTACAGAATCTTATTTGGTAAATAATGTTGGGGGTTACACAGGGTTTGCTCAGCTCAGCATACAGTATATATATGCCAGAATCTGAAAGTGGTACCCTTTCTTACCCATCATAAATCAAAACAAATTCCACATGCTAAGATAGTGGCATCTCAAGTAATCACAAATAAGCCCAGAGGATTGTTCATTTGTGTATATTTGCGAGTGTCCTTTCAATGTGTGTGCGTGCGCGTGCGTGCGTGTGCGTGTGCATGTGTGTGTGTGTGTGTGTGTGTGAATGATCTGCCTCAGACAGACAGACTGAGGCAGGGCCTGTGAGTGTGCCTGCAGACAGGCTGTCGTTAGAACATAATGGTATTAAATTAATCACATCGCGGTGTGACAGAGTGGGTATGAAGGCTTAATCAGAAGCCCAGTGTGTGAGCCAGATAATATCTTGTCGCCCTTGTCGTGTCTCCCCACTGTTATTGATTGGGAGCTGGTATTAAGACAGTACTGGCCCAGCACCACAGAGAAGAGAACTCACTGTCTTCAATACTGTACAACTCTGCACAGTCAGCCAGCCAGATCTGAACAAAGAAATATATGCTAACGATAAGAAACTACGAAGACCCATAAAATCGAAATGATCAGGTTTTTCTGACATTTGAAATTAAAAGAAAACTGAGAACAGCTGGTTATCAATGGGAGTAGATTTGTGCCAAAAGTATTGCACATAATTTTAAGATATGGAACAAAAATATTAATTTAGAGGGAAGACAAAACACTTCTTCAAATAAACAGCATCCGTTTTTTATTTATTTTTTACTGGCAGAGATTTAATTTACGCTTAACAATTTTTTTGTTTGCAGCTCTGATACAAACCTCTCATGTGAGCGGCACGTACAGTGTAAAGTTCTCATTGGCGAGTGAGTTTTGAAGTGATAGCTCAATGACCTAGAAATATATTGTTTATGTCCGTCAATTTATATTTCTGTTTGATATTTGAAAAGCAACCTAAATTTCAGAAAAAAAAGTAATGTTAAACACAAATCTAATCGCATAGTTCCTCGTTAAATGTACAACATCTCATTTAGCCTAGTGTTTATTTTCCCCCTTTTGTAAATAATCAATTAAAGCAGGAGGACAGTGCCAATGAAAGCAAAATGATTGATGGAGCTATTTAGACTCATAAGCTCATGTATAGAATCTCTTGAGGTGAACATTTAAGCACATCTTAGCTGTAAGGTCAAGATAAATTATTATTTCTTTTTTTATTAAAAAATCTCTATTATTCTCCTCTACTCTCCCTTTGTTTAACATTTTGCACTGGAAGTAGTTTTACATTTACCTAATTGCTGCATGTCAGACAAAGCACATGGCCATGAGGAATGAAAACGGTGAGCACATTTAGTGGCTGTGAATTTGACTTTTCTTTTGAATTTGACTCTCTGAATTTGAATTTTCAGTTTTGTTCCAAGTAACCTGAAGCAGCGTTTGGTTCACGCTTCAGTCTCTTAATTTGAATAAGTTACTTTAAAGGCACGTCCTGGTTAGAACGGTGGGTTGACGACACTGAAATTTGGTTTAGTTTAGCCACCTGGCTTTGTACTGAGAGTGACACCATCATGGGTTTTTTTTCTGTTGGAAGCAGTCAGAGGAGGAAGAGATGGAGTTGGTGAGTTTTACTAAATACCTTGGAAAGGCAATAGCTGATAAGCTTTTGGGTTTGGGTTTAAAATCACACTGCTTTAACTAGCAGAGGTGCACTAAGCTTACAGACATGATTCTTAAGCAACCCACCTCTTGAGCTGAAAATCTACTAAACCCAAGATGAACTCATGAGTGTTGTGTGGAAGTCTGGTCTGTGTTGTGTGTGACTCACACTGCATTTTCTAAATCCTTTTTTTTTTTTTGTTTTTTTTTGGAGAAGTTTGAAAGAGTTGTTTCTACATGTGTGTAGACATATATATATATATATATATATATATATATATATATATATATATATATATAATTTTTTTCTTTATTTTTTGTTTCAGCACATTTGAGTATTTTCCAAGTTCTTATCCTCTCTTGATTGTTGTTTTTTGTTTTTGGCCCGGAGAGTGATTACTTTACTAATGATGATGTCATTGACCTACAGTTGAGTCCAGAATGATATCATTAGATGAGGAGAACGGCCAACTACAGTGAGAGAGAATGTTAGAAATGTTCCACTAGTAGAAAGATTCTAAAGAGATGGATAAACTAGTACTTAAGAAGACCCACTGATCTTCAATGTAAACATGAAGTTTATTTATTTAAATTTGTTTTTATTTATTTTATTATTTATTTAAATATATTTATTTATTTATTTTGAAGTAGGCTACTTCACATAGAGCAAAATATCTCTCAGAATCTTTCTTTGTGGATATGTTTTTTAATAATGAGTGCAATTTATGCTCTTTAGTATACACTGGGGTACACCCAACTTGATATTGTAGATATTTTTAGAGATTTTATATAATGTCCCTCTTGAACAAAATTGCTTTGAATTGGAGATTGTGAAAAAAGCTTTTGCTTTCTCTGAGAGTGTGCATATGTGTGTGGCTTGAGGTGAATATGTATGTGCACTGCATGCTGGTTGCTGCAATGATTTATTAAAATGAGTACATGGCATTTTATGATGTAATTTTTCAAGTAGATATGCCACTTATTTAGGAGGCATTCTGAAGTGTGCCAGTTTTAATTGTCAAAGATGTTTTAATTCAAGCTGTTAAACTGACGGCAACCTGCAAAGCAATGAGAATAATTCTAGAATGAATCTGCAGCGCCCCTTATTGGTACTCAAATGATATTACTGCACAATTTCTACCAAATTAGAATATTCTAATGAAAATATTTCACATCATAGTGTTTATATGTGTGTCTTTGGTGGGATTTCTCTTTTATTAACTTTGTGTAATTAATCCTGTGTACAGAACCCCCAGAGGATAAGCAGCTCTCAGTCCACCCAGCCTCTGGCCACACCGGTGGTCTCTGTCACCACCCCCAGTCTGCCATCACAAGGCCTGGTCTACTCAGGCATGCCCACTGCCTACAATTCTGGTAGGTCTAAAAACAGACACTCATGAAGTCATTCATTTCGTTATCATGCCATTCTTAGATTTAATTTAGTTTTAATTAGTCATATCAGATTTTTCATCCTTTCATTCTTATTCAACTGTTTGCCAATGTATTTTCAATCAATTTCCACTCCTAATTCATCTACAAATGGATAGCAAAAAACCAAAAAGTTTACCCAATCAGAATTTATTCCTTGATGCTTACAAGCGAAGTGTGACAGCTGTTTCACAAACCGCATGCCCGAAGCCGAGCTCGTAAGTCGAAGCAGCGCTTGTGTCTGAGTGCCACCCAGTGAAGCCTTCAAAATTTCCACTGAATCCCTCAACAGTGCAATAAATGGGCATCTAATGTCAGATAGTCAGATTCATCAGCCAATCAGATTGATTTATTTGTTCTTGGTGGGAGTAGCCTTTTAGATAAGTCCCAGTCAAGGCCTTCTAGCTGGCCTTGAGCGACGCAATCACACATTAATTAATGTACGTAATTTGAAAGCGAAGAGTGCGAGTGGCGAGATCAAGACTGAGACGGCTGTCATCACTCACTACCGTTATCGCCATTGAGAATGAGATCCTTATGTATTTCTATACCCGAGACGTTCTGCATGACCATGTGATCGCTTAATTTATTAAACAGGAAAGGAAGGCTGATTTTGACTTCAATTAAATTAGTAAGTGCTTTTTGCATTAAATTAGAATAAAGTGTAAATTAGTATGTCTTGAGCATTCAGTGAAATTTATTGCAAGCAACATTTAAATCGCAAATATTATCAGATAGCTTTTTCCAAGTCTAACTCTATCTAACTATTTATTTAATCATTTATTTCACAAAGCAATCATGCTGCAGTTACAATTAGGCTACCTTGAGCATTCATTGTCCTTTCAAGTTTTGACTTTCGTTTGTGAAGTTTTTAAAATGTCAGTTGGTATTATTAGTTGGCTGCAATGTTATGTATGATGTCCATAAGGTGTCTTAATCATTGTGAAACAATGTTTTCTTAATGACATGAATTGCACTGAAGGCCTGGACTTAAAATACACGGGCCACCACTGAGTTTAACAGACACTTAGGCTCATAACAAATGTATTTGAAACACTTGACTGCATGACTGCTGTGCAGAGGTGTTTGTGTGACTCATAAACTCTGTTGTTGATTGTTGTTGTGTTTTTTTGCTCTAGAATACTCCCTGAGCAGTGCTGAGCTCGCTTCTCTGCAAGGCTTTTGCTCCCCAGGCCTCTCTATAGGCTCAGTGTCGGCATGGCAACAGCATCAATTAGGCCAGGCAGCTCTCAGCTCACTGGTGTAAGTAACATAGATGTGTGCAGGCACACACAAGCATGCATGTGCACTTAGGTTTGCAGAACACTTAGGGTCATCTAATGCATTCTTATTTGCCATACCTTTTCAGTTTTTTATTTTGTAGAAAGCAGTGATAGATGAATGGATCTCACAAAATCTGTCAAGAACCTTCCCAGGTCATACAATATTTCTCCCCAAAAGTCAAAAGAAAGAAAGAACTTATATTTTGGTTAAAGAAAATTAAGTCTTTTTTTAGAACATTAAGATTTTTTATTATATGTCATTTAAATTGTAGTATTTATTTAGTATTTATAGGTAAAACATGGTAGTTTCTGCTGTAATGCCCTTACATTTATGCTTATTTAAATGTAAAAAAGTCAGTATGTTACAGGAATGAGAATCACCATCAAGAATAATGAGAATTACAAATTAAAGGGGTTTATTGTCATGAAAATAATGCAAATTCAGTACAAATAATCTTAACTCGCCGATGGGCCCACCAAGAAAAAAAAATATCAAAACATTATTAACTACAGTCTTGACCAACACAACATAGATATAATTTTAAAGCCTAGAAACTGTCCTTTACAGTGCATGTAGGCATTATGACCAAAACTGAACAAGTACTTTGAAATTTGCAGACAAATCAGAAGTGTTCTGTTTTGATAATTTAGTAATAATTTTGCACTGTACTTATTAGAATCGGTAAAAACATCAAACTGATCAGATAGCCATGTGCCATACAGTATGTCATTGGAAAGCTCTCAAAAAGTAAAATACAACCAGCCTATTTGTTTTACTTACAGACAAAAACACATCTAGTAATAGCTAAGTTTATGTCTTTGACATTGTTACATAAGCCGCATTTTTGCTTAAAACTTCATGAAAAATAAACAGAGCAGACATTATCACATGCCATTACTTAGAGGAGGGGATTCCCATTAAAACGAGCCCACACACAACATAATCGGATGCATAGATCATTAGATAATCCACATGAAGCACAATGTGCACACAGCACACACTGTAATGTGCTCCTGGCTAAAAACACCTTTCCTGGATCAGATGACTTCATCTGAAATAATGTAGTACATTGTCCAGCGTCATGGAACGCTTAACCAATGTATAATTACATGTGGCCACCAAGATATGGCACCAAGTACATGACACACACTCAATGATGGCTCAAATGACACAGAATGGAACTGAAAGAGATCACGTTACTCATGCCTGCATGCAATGGAGTCATTGTTGTATTTGCATGTGTAAGTTAGTTCTTATGTACAGTTATTATTTTTTATTTGTTTGGAGAGGTTTTGGACACTTGGAGACATTTTTGGACACTAAGATAAATTATATTTGTATTGCTATAACTTTTGATTGCTTTGTCGTATCAACACAAAATTTTACTCTGGTACAGGTGACATAATTGGGAACAAAACATACATAATTTATTATAATCTATATCATTAAACATTTTGAAAAGTTTTCTTTAAAATGATACCAAACATCTGAACCTTTTTTTTTTTCTTTCATTTTGGCCATGCCTCTGAAACAGGAAGTCTTTAAAACACCTTCAGAGCTTAAAGGGTTAATAGCCCAAAATATACTTTATTTTCATACACACACACACACACACACACACACACACACACACGCATATATATATATATATATATATATACACACACACACACACACACACACACACACACATATATATATATATATATATATATATATATATATACACACACACACACACACACACACACACACACACACACACATATTTTGGGGCTGTCAATCAATTAACATTTTTTATCAAATTAATTACATGGTATGCTGATTAATTATTTGAATTAATCGCATACATAAATATTTGCTGAGAAAGCTGCTCAAATAACAATAATTCAATGTATAATGACTAAATAAATATAATAGTTATATTTAAATAATTATAAATAATATACATGTATATATTCTAAAAAATAGTAATAATAAAGACAATTAAAATGCATTACATAATTTTGGTACAAGTGAAGCATTAAAAAAAAGACAGTACAAAAAGTGGCTTTAGAATGCAATGTATTGTTTGTTTCCATATTATTTAACATAAGCCTATCATTGGCCACAGTTCACAGCAATCCATTTTGCAATTGAATTTGTCAGTCAGTCGGGGATTTATTATAAGGGCTTGTCTAAGGACGCGTCAATGTACACCTACATCAGACGGACACTTTTTGAGTGTCTTGGTTGCGTCTCGTCATAAACATAACATTTTTAGGTCGCTGTGTCAAGTTAAACAAAGTTTCAAACATAGAAAAACACATCTTGAGATCCCTGCCTTTCGGTTTTGCACTACATCAAGCTGTGATGGTACGCAAAAATGTGTTCTCATCTTTTGTTGTCTTCTCTTGGTAAGTGTAGTTTGTTCTCTGTCTGTATTAGCTGCGCGTTGCCTATACAGCGAGTTTCACTTACTGCCCCCAGGAGAAAACAGGTGGTACTTTAAGCTTGAATTGATCAGATGGAAGCAATATTCCCTATTATGGTCCAGGGACATGATTAATTGTGTACATTTTTTTTAACGTGTTATTTCTCAAAAGAAAGAAAGGAAAAAAAAAAAAAAAGAAAAAAAAAACTATATATATATATATATATATATATATATATATACACAGTTTTGAAACACTTGACTGAAATGTTTCTCGTGATCTTAAAAATCTTTTGATCTGAAAGTGTATGCTTAAATGTTTGAAATTCGTTTTGTAGGCAAAAATATATATTTTTTTTAATAATTATTATTTAAAAAAAAATGTATTTCATTATAAAGCTAACATTTAATAAAAAAAATAAAATAAAAAATAATAAACATTTTTGAAATTGATGACTTGGACCAAATAATAAAGAAAATCAGCCAATAAGTGCCCAACATAGATGGGAACTCATTCAATACTGTTTAAAAAGCATCCCAGGGTGATACCTCAAGAAGTTGGTTGAGAAAATGTCAAGAGTACATTTCTGCAAATTCTAGGCAAAGGGTGACTACTTTAAACAAAATCCAAAATAAATCAAAATTGTGTTATATTTTAGCATCTTCAGTCACAACATAATTCCCATAGTTCCATTTATGTTATTCCATAGTTTTGATGACTTAACTATTATTCTAAAATGTGAAAATTGTTTTAATAAAGAATGAGTAAGTGTTTCCAAACTTTTGACCGATAGTGTATATATATAATAAAGAATGAGTAAATGTTTCAAAACGTTTGACCGGTAGTGTGTTTGTGTGTGTGTATATATATATATATATATACAGGTGCATCTCAATAAATTAGAATGTCGTGGAAAAGTTCATTTATTTCAGTAATTCAACTCAAATTGTGAAACTCGTGTATTAAAGAAATTCAATGCACACAGACTGAAGTAGTTTAAGTCTTTGGTTCTTTTAATTGTGATGATTTTGGCTCACATTTAACAAAAACCCACCAATTCACTATCTCAAAAAATTAGAATATAGTTACATGCCAATCAGCTAATCAACTCAAAACACCTGCAAAGATTTCCTAAGCCTTCAAAATGGTCTCTCAGTTTGGTTCACTAGGCTACACAGTTATGGGGAAGACTGCTGATCTGACAGTTGTCCAGAGAACAATAATTGACACCCTTCACAAGGAGGGTAAGCCACAAACATTAATTGCCAAAGAAGCTGGCTGTTCACAGAGTGCTGTATCCAAGCATGTTAACAGAAAGTTGAGTGGAAGGAAAAAGTGTGGAAGAAAAAGATGCACAACCAACCGAGAGAACCGCAGCCTTATGAGGATTGTCAAGCAAAATCGATTCAAGAATTTGGGTGAACTTCACAAGGAATGGACTGAGGCTGGGGTCAAGGCATCAAGAGCCACCATACACAGACGTGTCAAGGAATTTGGCTACAGTTGTCGTATTCCTCTTGTTAAGCCACTCCTGAACCACAGACAACGTCAGAGTCTTACCTGGGCTAAGGAGAAGAAGAACTGGACTGTTGCCCAGTGGTCCAAAGTCCTCTTTTCAGATGAGAGCAAGTTTTGTATTTCATTTGGAAACCAAGGTCCTAGAGTCTGGAGGAAGGGTGGAGAAGCTCATAGCCCAAGTCGCTTGAAGTCCAGTGTTAAGTTTCCACAGTCTGTGATGATTTGGGGTGCAATGTCATCTGCTGGTGTTGGTCCATTGTGTTTTTTGAAAACCAAAGTCACTGCACCCGTTTACCAAGAAATTTTGGAGCATTTCATGCTTCCTTCTGCTAACCAGTTTTTTAAAGATGCTGATTTCATTTTCCAGCAGGATTTGGCACCTGCCCACACTGCCAAAAGCACCAAAAGTTGGTTAAATGACCATGGTGTTGGTGTGCTTGACTGGCCAGCAAACTCACCAGACCTGAACCCCATAGAGAATCTGTGGGGTATTGTCAAGAGGAAAATGAGAAACAAGAGACCAAAAAATGCAGATGAGCTGAAGGCCACTGTCAAAGAAACCTGGGCTTCCATACCACCTTGGCAGTGCCACAAACTGATCACCTCCATGCCACACCAAATTGAGGCAGTAATTAAAGCAAAAGGAGCCCCTACCAAGTATTGAGTACATATACAGTAAATGAACATACTTTCCAGAAGGCCAACAATTCACTAAAACTGTTTTTTTTATTGGTCTTATGATGTATTCTAATTTTTTGAGATAGTGAATTGGTGGGTTTTTGTTAAATGTGAGCCAAAATCATCACAATTAAAAGAACCAAAGACTTAAACTACTTCAGTCTGTGTGCATTGAATTTCTTTAATACACGAGTTTCACAATTTGAGTTGAATTACTGAAATAAATGAACTTTTCCACGACATTCTAATTTATTGAGATGCACCTGTATATATATAGGCTTGTTTTTGCTCCAAGGGCCATTCAGTAAACAGATGGATGGGGGTAAATCATAATTAAAGGGATAGTTCACCCAGAAATGAAGATTCTGTCATCTTTTACTCACCCACATATTGTTCCAAACCCATAATACTTTATTTTTTCTGTGGAACAAATAAGATGTTAGACACAATGTTATGCTTATTCACAATTTATTTTGATTGTGTGGTGAAAAGATACAATGAAAGTAAATGGTAACTAAGGCCAACATTCTCCCTAAAGTCTCATTTTGTGTTCCACAGTTAGAAGAAAAAAAAAGTGATTTGGGTTTGGAACAAGCAAATAATAACAGAATTTTAATTTTTGGTTGAACTATTCCTTTAAATTTGCTGGGTCTCTGTTTAGCATCAACTCTGCAGCATATATTAGTTTTTTCATAGGAAAACAATTGAAAACCAGCACAAAATGTGTTCGGTGTGAACAGCCAGATATACTGTATTATTGTTTATATTTATATTTATAAATCAAATAACTGTATTCGGAGGAGCAGTGGTTAATGTCTCTCTCCCCTCCTCCTCCTTCAGAGGTGGCGGTCACTTACCTCAGGGCTCGAATCTCTCCATCAACACCAGCCAGAATATCAACATTAAATCCGAGCCCATCTCTCCTCCACGCGAACGCGTCACCCCATCTGGCTTCCCGCCCCAGCAGCAGCAGCAGCAGCCTCCCTCTGGTCGCCCAGACATGGGCCGCTCGCCTGTCGACAGCCTCAGCTCATCTTGCTCCTCCTACGACGGTAGCGACCGAGAGGATCACAGGCCTGATTTTCACTCCCCACTCGGCCTGGGTCGACTCCCTGCCACCGGGGCCGAAGAAAGGGAAAGCCCCACGGTCAAGCGCATGCGCATGGACACCTGGGTGACATAAAGCTGTCTGGAGCCCGACCCCCAGTCAGTCACTCGCAGGGGTGGGCAGGGGAAACAGAGAGAGAGAGACAGCAGGGAGGGTCATTATTGTTATTATTCTATTGTTATTATTTAACGTCATTTCACTTTTTTTGTAAGTAGGTGGACGGTGACAGAAATGCAAGATGTCCTGACATATCGAAATTAAGCACCTAAGTGGAAAGAGAGAGAGAGAGAGAGAGAGAGAGAGAGAGGGAGAAAAACAATCTCAAGTCAAGCAGTCAGACTGAATGGTATACTCAAAACAGGTGTTATCAGGTACTTGATGCAAATTGCATTGTGCAAGAGTCCAATGTTTTAAAGACGACAAGAGTTTTGTAGATTATTGTAGTCTCTGGTGCAGTTTGACACTTGTAGCTGTTTCTGCTGTTCAATTTGCAAGTTTCAAACAATCAAAGAAAGTGTAGGGGCAGCTTCTGCTAGAAGGGTCCTGCCTGCTGGGCTCATGTATTAAAACAATCTGTATCTGCACTCGCTCTTATGAAGTATGTCACTTATTAATTTATTTATGCTAACTGACAATAGATCATAGGTTTGGATCAGTTTTTATGAGGGAAGGCTTGTATCTAAAATGAGATCACATTCCACCTCAGTTTAGACATTAAGTGAAAAATGAAAATGTCTCTAAATTGAATGTGTTCTTTTAATCAAAGAATTAGAAATTATTGGTGACAAATCTGAGATTTAAATTAATGGAAATTGAAAAGGTAGCCCAGTCCATTTAAAAACAATAGCAAGTCATTGTATATTCATGCAGCGCCAACAACTCAGTGGTAACGCAAGCCAAAACCTCTGTCATTTTGTTGTACTGTAGGTTGGGAGTTTTCAGCATTTCTCTCTCGATATTCGTTTAATATTAGTTCTGTCATAGTGTGCGTTGTTACAAACATTGGAAAACTATAAACATGCAAAGCAGATCTTGAAACAATATCTAAAGCCATGAACAACTGTTGTTCTGTTTATAAATGAAAGATTTGAGCCAAACCTTTTCTTTTGTTATGTATATAGCAACTTTAATATATATCACTTTTGGTGTAAGTACGTATGTATTGTACCTTCACCAGATTCAAGAAAAAAGTATATTTTTGTGGATTACTGCCAAGTTTACAAGGCGAGATCCTTATTAAGTAGAGTATTCACTGGTTAATATTTACTATTTTGTTAACTATACTGTACTTTCTTCAAAATCTGACTATTATTGGTAATAAATAAAGTGTTTTTTTGTTTGTTTATTTTTTTCTCTCAAGAAGGTCGTTTTTGGGTCGTTTACCCTTTAATGGTGGTGAATGTCTGTCCATAAGAAATTGTAACAACAGAGCTGAATGATTCAAGCTCAGATGTCTTTTCTTTCTTGTTTTGTAAATTGATAATTGTCATGCTAAGAAAAAAAAATGGTTGCTTTTCTTACAACTGTTTTGTGAGGGATTAGCCTGCAGCTGCTGAATACACTGCCTACTTTAAATCCCAGTTTAGATGCACTATTCATTCATTTCAATCTCTTTAGAGACCTTGTATAGAAAGTTAATTTCGTTGAATCCCTATTACTAAATTAATTTGAATTGAATCCCTCTTCAAATGCACACATGCTCATGTTAATAAAGATATTGTAAATATCATAACTGTAGGTAACCCTAATATATACATACAAGCATACTATGTACAGAACACCTTCCCTTCCCACTTATTTTGTGAACTGGCTCATCTACAGATTTCCTAATATTAGGAGGCATCAGTCGCTCTGTATTGCTGGACATGGGAGGGCGCCGTAGCTCTCTCTGCTGTTGCGTTTCGCTCTGTGTGTGCATATCCCTTCATTGTGGGGCTCTTCATGTATGGCTGTTTGTTTGTGCAGCACAAACGTCTGGTAGCTGCAGTGGCCTCCGGCTTGCATCACACCTCACTGCCCCTCAGGCGGCAAAACGTCAGGGGATTCAGCAGCTAAATATGAAAATGCTAGACAATGCAAACAGACTTGGACATGATCTCTCTACTGGATTACACAAAAGTTTGTATGTTCAAGTTTGCAATTGGAAAAAGGATGCTTTCCTCTTTAGATTTGTTATGTATTTGGTTGATGTGTACACCAGTCACTTTTAGATACCTCCTGGCCCTCTTGAGCAAAATAGCAGCTGACAATGAGCTGATATTAATCTATGCAGTCCCCAACCCACGCATAGCCAAGAACACAAAGCATTCACATTTCAAGGATCACTGATAAATTGAGTGAATATATATATATATATATGTCACATGCCCATTTATCATACAAATGTTGCCTAGTTCATGAATAAAGTGCTCTTTGTTGAGCAGGTGAGAAAATGACTGTTAACCCTTTGTCCTTAAGTGCTTGCACATTAAGGTTACGTATAATGGCACACTTACTAAATATGGAAACCACAAGAGCCATGCAGACACTGCTTTAGGTGTAGCTTTAGATTTAATCTCAGATGTGCAAGCTTTGTTGTCTCAGCTAAATTTTAAAACTTAGAAACACATAGAAAGTTGTATGATATCTGTTGAAAAGTGTTCATCATTTGAAGTTGATCGCAATCAAAGCTTTTCAGGGTAGACAAGCAATAATGCCAGCCCAGTGCTATAATTGCACTGTGGATTTAAGACATGCAGGATGTTAATACTGCAATGCACACACACCACACACAACATTAGTGCTTGATTAGGAATCAGGGAATTTTTTTGAGTTTCTCTGCTACATGCACAATTAGAGCCTTATTCCAAAGAGTTGCTGGTTTTCCAAATCAAATATGATATCCCTCATCATATTTTTCACTGAAATAAAATCACCCTCACATCAGGAGTTGGGTGCTTTGTCCATCGACCCTTACAATGCACAGAAGAAATGCATAACAAATCTAAAGAGGGGGAGCTGTTCCTTTGGTGCAAAATGCTGCGTCTGAAATCACAAACTGTTGAATGTGAAAGGAAGGGATAAAGAGAAAACAACAATTATTTTTTGCATACTTCACTTTGCTGTGCAAGAATACACTGCTTTGCTTTATGGCTTTTCTAAAACAGAATTATGTATTTGGTAATTGTTTGTAGTTACTAGTTCATTTCAAGAAGCTGTTTGCGGTTTGGATACTAGAACCGCTTGGCGGCACAAGCTGGACTTTGTTGCCATAATTGAAACAAGATGTTTAAAAAAAAAAAGAAAAAAAGAAAAACATGAGAGTGAAATTTAAGTTAATCAGCATTATATTTCCCTTGAATGTGTTGTTTTATCTTCATTATACAATAAATATTCTAGTGAACTTTTTATTGAATTACTAAGATATTATGCTAGAGATTGTTGTACAAATTTGTATTCTGCATTCACTAAAGTAAAGATATTGGCTTTTATTGTGTAACAGGTTCTCTTGCTTATTCTGTGCAAAATGAAGTGAACAATTCTCTGAATTTGAGTAGACTTTGTCCACATGTGAAGTCCCAAACATTAGAATCTGTCCGCTTTATTAAAAACCTCAATGTACCCTCAAATACTCACTCTATGTGCCTTCATACTGCATCACTGAGAAACACACATCATACACAAAAGAGCTTAGTGTAGATGTAGGTTGTTGCCCAGAACTTCTAGTTTAAAAAAGGGTTAATAACATGTTATAATGAAGGCTTATGTAGAAATAAAATATAAGCATACAGAAACTGTTATTAATTAATGATAACTATCTCATATTTACCACATTTGTTTTTATAAAGTCACTTGTCATATAGTAGGGAGTAACCTGAATTAAACTCGTGGAGATTTGCATGTTCATGTAATATGTAATGCTGCCAGCAAGTGGCACTAAATTTGCATGGAAACGAATGCCTCATGTGGCCATGATGATACAATTTTAGCAATATATCAGCAGTAAAAAAAAAAAAATAAATAGTTCTGGTTGTAGTAGTTAGGCTCTGGGCAAATGAATCCAACGTCTAACAACGTTTTTATTTTTTTTATTTTTTTTATTTTTATTGTAGTCTAATAAAAAGCATTAGCAAAATGACAGATAACCAAAACAGTAATTTAACTATTTGAGTGTGTTTAGTAACATTTCAGTTAAACACTGTAATGGAGCTGGCAAAATTATGTACTCAAGTCAAGAGTAGTGATTTTGTTTTATTTATTTATATATATATATATATATATATATATATATATATATATATATATATATATATATATATATATATATCCTTTAAAAACATGCAGGGGTAGGCAAAATAATATCACAGATGAAAGAAAGAAGAAGAAGAAAATGAAAATTAGTATGTAAAAACAGCAATCGGTTATGAAACTTAATAATAAAATAATAATTATTATAATAATTGTACTAATCATATTTTCTTAAAGACATTTAAGCTAAACTAAACTCATACATACATAAAAACTATTGCATAGATATTAACAGGTAAATGAAGGACCCTCCTTCATGACCAAAATGGTATAGTCCAATTTCCTGTTGGAGTGGTATAAAATGTGTGGCCAAACCATTACTTCCACCTGAATCGGATCAGGGCATACTGCAGCAAAGTCTTTCTAGCAAGTCAGTCCACATCATATTTCCATTCTATCTCCCTCAAATGAGAGAGACCAACATCTCAAAAATGGTTGGTCAAGATTACGATCAAAGAACATATTTCAAATCAACAATAAAATCTGACAATATTGGTATCATAAATTGTGATTCTTTACCTCATATTAAGCTAATATTACCCGGCTTGTATAGCTAATGCGCATACACGTACTAGAGTTGATTGACAGGTGATGTCTGTATCCAAAAGGTGATTGGCTCTTTTAACTGTAAGGCGGGACTTCCTTTCTATATCCGTTGACCATTGGGCGCTCAGAGCTCCTTGGTTGACCGTTCCAATTTCTTCCATTCATTTTAATAGAAGTGGCCAATCTCTGCTAAATGATCTCTGGCTGCAGTCAATCCTGCTGTTTTGGACTCCAAAATCTTAACTGGTATCATTAAACCAGAAGTGTGCACCCTTCAGTACTAGTTCTTAAAAAGTTAGTTGATCCAAAAATGAAAATTGTCTCATTTACTCACCCGTGAATGGCCATGTCAGATGTGTATGACTTTGTTTTAAAGAATATTTCTGCTCTGTTGGTCCATACAGTGCAAGTGAATGGTGACCAGACCTTTGAAGCTCCAAAAATCACATATAGGCCACATAAAAGTAATCCATAAAACTCCAGTGGTTAAATACATGTCTTTAGAAGTGATATGATAGGTGTGGGTGAGAAACATAAAAAAAAAAAAAAAAAAAAAATTATTTTTTATTTTTTTACTGATCTTCACTTTCAATATGTTAAACAATGTTAAAGTGAAAGTGGAGATTTATAGTAAAAATATTGATCTGTTTCTCATCCACATCTATTATATTGCTTCTGAATATATGGATTGGAGTCATATGGATTACTTTTATGTGGCCTTTATATGATTTTTGGAGCTTCAAAGTTCTGTTCACCATTGTATGGACCTACAGAGCTGAGATATTCTTCTAAACAATTTTGTGTTCTGCAGAAGAAAGAAAGTCATACCCATCTGGGATATGTGAGTAAATGATGAGAGCATTTTCATTTTTGGGTGAACCCTTTAATAAACCGTTTAAATCTGCCTTGTCCTTTGTGATTATAATGAAACTGATTGAAGTTGCATACATTTACATAACTTTAACACAACATTTAACGGGGGAAAAACAGAAGCAGAGTTAGTCATTAACATTAAAAGGTCACGTACGGTCACGATTTAAACACATGTTAGACAAGAGCACGCGCAAACTACAGAAACTCTAGATACTGTTTCATTGATGATACTCACCATCACCCCACCCTGCAAAGACAAACCGGTCCAAGGAGAAAGATCTCGACAGACATGACAACTGTCGCTTATATGTGGAAGTGAAAAGTTCACTTCAGTTGTCAGTGATGGCATCTACAAGAAATAACGTAAAGTAATTATTCGGAAAGAGGTAAGATTCCACGATATCTTGTTGTCAAGTACTTTACCATGTTGTGCTAAAATCTCTGGGAAGATACCGATTTTTTTTTTTTATTTTAATTTTTTAATTTTTTTTTAAATTTTTTTTATTGTAATAATGCTGCCTGTGTAACAATGTACCAACTTTTCTGTATTTTCTTCAAGCAAAAAAAGCTCTCTCTCTCTCTCTCTCTCTCTCTCTCTCTCTCTCTCTCTCTGTCTCTCTGGTGACGAATGTATTAAGTTAACAAACAAGAGTTTTTGAGATTTAAAGTGAATTTGCAATGAAGAAAATTATAATAACTGGTTGAAATGATTGATAAATGATAATACTGTACCTTATGTCAAACGTAAACTGTGCTTAACTTGTAAACCGGTCAGTAGCTACTGTATGAAAATATTTACTGTTGTAATGAATAGGAGGTGTCATCAGATTTAACCAATAATCCTTTGAGCTGCCAAAAATTACAAGTACATGAACAAGTCCAACACACCTCCTTGAAATATTTGCTTAGCTGTGTTGCTTTTGTTGTTGATGTGTTTTAATGGAGTTTAGTGTCATAATGGTTTACAAGGTTAGCTTTATAGTGAGATGCATGGATAAAATCAGAGGGGAATTGATACAGTGACACCCAGGATAGAGAGGTGCGGCGACCTTGGTGTGTGCACATGTTAAGTCTCCTGTGTGTTGCGGTTGTACAGAGACAACTAAATTGTGCCCAAGACAAAAAATGACCAAAACGACAATTGCGAGTGGGGTGGCCAATGGGGTGGCCAGGCTTCGGTCCATGGTGGCCTTGGTCACCCCCCTAGCTCCGCCACTGACTGACATACACTGATTTTTCTGAACGAAAATACATGTGTTCTGCTTAAACTCATTAATGCCTTGCTGTGGAATGATGCAGATTTGTACTCTGAAAGGTTGAATGGTCTGCATGTTACAGTCTCCAGTTCTCATCTTCTATGTTGACACTTGTATAAATATTTAATAGTTATATTGTTTGTGCTAAAGTTTGTAAATTGACTAAAGCATAGTGAAATAAAATTCACTAGAGTGGCTGTTTTTGAGCACTGCAGTTCCACCACAAAGACGACCTCATGGTCTGAAATGTGAAAATGTAACCAGCATTTTTTCTTGTGTACTTTGCAGTTGATGTGTGCTGTTATGCTCAATGCACGCACTCTTACAACTTTCTTCCTGCTCTGTCTTGACCTAAAATTAGCAGATGACCGGACTTTACAGGCTACCCTAAAAAAATTCACAATGATCTCAGGTTAACCTGCTGCTGTGGCATTTATGATTAAATAATCTCAAAGGTGTTATGATATATGATTCTGCTTTATTCACAGCTTCAAACAGATGCTAATACAGAGACTGCACAAAATTCTGTATGACTTTCATTTTCAGTAGGAACACCCACATGGTCATGCTATGTGAATTACAAATACTTCAACTATTTCAGTTTTGAGTGGCTGGAAGTGCCCGCATAAAATATCTCAAACAACTGGTAATGCCTGTTGTCTGTATGCAGGCCCCCTATTTAAATTTGGTAAACAAGTTAATCTTTTTCTTTAGCTGTTAACTGTATTTCCTCATTGTCATAACAGACCGTTGGTTGAGAGTAGTTTTCTTTGTACTGCTTCTCACTTAGGTCAGGGGTTCCTTGAACAATGTGTGTTGAAATGCATGTGTGTTGAAATTTGCAGGTGTTCCTAATAAAGTGCTCAGTGAGTGTATGCCAAAACGTTTTTTGAAATGTTCACTGTCTAACAGTTTGATTGCCTTTTGTCTGGCAGTTGTTTTAAATTCAGCTAAAGTACAGTATCTTTTGCCAACACAATGGAACACAAGAAGAGAGTCTGGCACAAGCTGAAGATAGGGAAGAAGGGCCTTGGGAAGAAGAAGAAGACTCCTTTGAAACACAGGAGGAGTATGTCAGTACCAGACCTCAGGTTAACTCCGCACAAGGTTTCTGCTTTGGAGGATGATACCAGGACACCTGATCAAGACATCTTTGGAAACCTGATGGCTCTTGATAATAGAGATGAAATAAATGAAACCTTCAGTGTTGCCTTTTCTGATCAGTTTACGGTCACTGACACACCATACTCATACAGCCCAGCACCATCAGAGAGATCAATGCCTGCAGACTTTCCCGTTTCAGCCAAGACCACAATGGATAAAAACTTATACCAGCCAAGACCCTCCACATGGTACATAGAGGATTTAGAAGCAGTAACTTCACCTCTGTCTAAAACTCCTGCACCTACAAAATGGGCCTCTGTGCCAGCAGAGAGAACACCACCTGCTCTCAGACAAAAAGATCCCAAAGTGGTTGCAGCCCTTAATAGAGCCATTGCAGGAAGACAAATGCCTACTGCCCATGTCTCAGAGAGTGAAATGTCTGCAATGGCCTCCACAGAGTTAGTCAGCACTACTTCTGAGAAGCAGGTTTGGCACAGTGACCAAGAGTCATCTCCATTGGAAATGTTCATTATCGGGTCGGCTGAAGACATGGAAGAGGTCAGTAATCACAAAGTTCTCTATTCATTCTGTAGTCATACCTCATAGTCAAGCGGTTTTCTTTGAATATGGCATTGTGCCAAAGGTTTTAATTTAATAGCATATCATTATGTTAAATTGGACACTAATGATGAAACAAAAACCTTACAGATATGATGTTAATATATATACCTTATTCACATCAGTGCTATCTTTGATTTTTGACGGGAATGACAACAAGACTGTGAGGGATAGACATACAGTCTCTTCAATGGGTTGTACAGTTGTTTAAAGTGTTTTGGATTGTTCTGCTGATTAAACATTGAAAAATGAAGTGGATGTCATTGTGTAAGTGAATGTCATCCCTCACAGTCTTTTTTCATTCCCATCAAAAATCAAAGATGAGGGGGCCTGGGTAGCTCAGCAAGTAAAGATGCTGACTACCACCTCTGGTGTCGCGATTTCGAATCCAGGGCTTGCTGAGTGACTACAGCCAGGTCTCCTAAGCAACCAAATTGGCCCGGTTGCTAGGGAGGGTAGAGTCACATGGGGTAACCTCCTCGTGGCCGCTATAATGTGTGGTTCTCGCTCTCGGTGGGGCACGTGGTGAGTTGTGCGTGGATGCTGCGGAGAATAGTGTGAAGCCTCCACACATGCTATGTCTCCACAGTAACGCGCTAAACAAGCCACGTGATTGGATGCGCAGATTGACGGTCTCAGACGTGGAGGCAACTGATTGGGGCGAGTCACTACACCACCACTAGGACTTAGAGCACATTTGGCATTCCAAATTGGGGAGAAAAAAAAAAAAAATCAAAGATGGTGCTACTGTTAATATGGTCTATTGATCTCCAAGAAGTGGATTTTGAGCTTTAAATAACCTGTGGTTGACCAATGTGGGTTTTTCAAAAGGTTGATGTCGATATTGATGCTAATTAGGGGAATTTGGGCAAGGTGTTTTCTGACTAATTTCAGATGGGGTGAGAGTTTAGGAAACCTGTTTGAAAACAATCAGTTCACTTCACCTTTAAACCTTAAATGCATGATAAATTTCCCAAACACTCTTACATATTCAAGTCTTTAGAGATCCGGCACTTATATCTATCAAAAATGGATGTACAAAATGCAACTGGCTGTCAAACACATATTGAGCTACACGTAACACATAAGATACACATGTGTAATGCATGTGTAACTTATGTGTAGCTTATATGTCATATGTGTATTTTCTCAGGCACTTGTTTAGTCTAAATAGATGCACAACTTACAGTATTTCAGTACTACACCCAAATGACAATAGTCACATCATACTTGTCATGTGTTGCACTTGCTAAAAGTTTACTTTGATGTTGTTTCTTAAAACAACATCATAAAAATATACTTTATAAAATATACTTTATTAAACATGAAAATAATATGCTTAAAAATGCAATATAACAGTTAACAGTTATAAGTCATGTTTATATTAGTAAACATGTCACAGTGACTTTCCCCGACAAAGTAGATACATCGCGATCAGTAAACACACAAGCAATATTAGCTTCAACAACGCTATCAGAAAACATATCCAATTATTATAGCAGGTAAACAACTTCGCCGAATGGATAACAGATAAACATCCATCCAGATTGTTGCGATGCTGTCCAGAACAGTGTGACTGAACTGAGCTGTAGTTTCTTAATTTTTTTAACGGCTACTCGCAAACTAAAATAGTGCATTACCGCCATCTACTGTTTACATGGGAATGAGACAGCCGGCTCTTCTTTCCTATGTTCACGGACATGATGTAATGACGCAAGGATGTAAGTCATAAGCCAGCGATTTCAAATAATTTTTATAGGCTTACCGTAGTGAATCGGGGTAAGGTAAGAACATTGTTTTGAACGCTGGTTGTTTATGTACTAAATCAGTAATGGCCCAAATATTTTTAACCAAAAATCTTACATAGTGCAGCTTTAAAATGAAAAAACGAAGCGTTCAGCGCTTTATACGCTTCTTATCTGAGACGGGCGTTTGTTTTCAGGAGAGCGTGGTGCGACTCGCGCAAGGGAACCACTCTGCTTTGACATGCGCCAAAATCATAAAAAAAAAAATACAAATCATCATCCTTACTAAAATTAATCATGATTTTACAGCAGTAACACTAACTCTGATATTTTGACAAAAATATTGCAGTTTCATGTTAAATGTGCTTATCTATTAGGTGGAATCTTTTAGATTTCTTTTTTTTTGTGTGTGTGTGTGACAACTGTGGTAGTTGTGGTTACATTTTCTAAATGCGTTTAGGCCACTATTTTTCATAAATAATTTTCAGCATAATAAATATTTTCATAAATTATAAATAAATTCAGTAAGACTAGTTATTATATTCTAACTGTTCCAATGAAAAGAACAGTTTACTGTGACTAGTGAAAATATTTGTTTCCTGCTTCATAACAGATATTGTTTTCCTTTCATGAGGTTCTTAATAATTTAAGTAATCTTCAGGAGTATCTGGAGGCAAACAAGCCCAGTTTATTTCCTAATATCAAACATCATTCGAACAAAACATATAGTAGACATGAGGAAAACTTTGTCTATAATTTGTCGATAAGTCTCAGAGGTCCAGGCTTTAAACCCCTTAATGTATATATAGATATCCAAATGTAAATATTAAATGCAGCTATGTTAAATATGTAATTAAATGCAATTATGCAATAAACCAACTTCGAGAATGTGAATGACCGTATACGTCAGTCACCACCGAAGACCATTTATGACCCTTGAAAAACCTTGGAATGCATAGAACTTTCAAATATTCTATAATTAGGGAATCAAAAAAAAAAGCCTTTAGAACATCAGTATTAATGCATGACTGATAATTGGCAAACATTACTTTGCCTCTACTACAGGTGTACTCAAAAGCAGGCCTAAAATAGTGTGGGCAGAGTGATATAGAACTTTCTCATTCAAGGCATCTTAATCTCTTCCTTCAGGACATTCCGAATGAAACCAGTGACTTCGATACTCTTTCCCTTCAAGAACAAGAACAGAACGTGAGTACAGTATTATAATAAAAATGTGCTGTCTTGATGAATGGAAAAATAGCTAGGATTGTCAATTCTGTCTAAAGATTTATCAATTTTAATCCAGTGTTTTTATTTCCATTATGTAGTTTCTCCACAAGAACTTTGCTTACTTGCTTATTCCCTTAAATTCCTCGTGGAATATAGGGCCTCTGCAACAGTCCTCCAGCACACTCGGTTCTGGGCGACCTTCTTCAGTTCACCCCACGATAGTCCGCATTTCTTAATTTCCTCCTCACAGGATCGTCTCCACATTGTCTTCGGATGGCCAACCTGTCTATTTCCCTGTGGGTTCCATTGTATAGCTTGTCGTGTGATGTTTTCTTTAGGCTTTCTCAAGGTATGTCCAATCCAACTTCATTTATGCCTTGCGATCTGTTGGTTGATAGGGTCTTGATTTGCTCGCCTCCACAAGTCAACATTCCATTTGATATTGAGAATACGGCGAAGACAGTTGTTGGTGAAGGTTTGGAGTTTGTTGGTCAAAGTGTCGGTGACTCTCCAGGTCTCCGAACCATATTGAAGGACAGACTTGACATTGCTGTTGAGGATCCATAGTTTATTACATGTGGACAGGGCTGTTGAGCTCCATACTGCCTTCAAAGTGATGAAAGCATGTCTTGCTTTCCCAATTCTAGCCTTGATGTCCTCATCTGTCCCACCCGTGACTGAGACGACACTGCCTAGGTATGTGAATGAGTTGACTTCTTTCAAGTTATTGCCTCCCAGGGTGATCGGCATCTGTTGCTTCCTGAGTAAGGTTATCGTTTCAGTGTTGATTCATAGTCCAGTCTTAATTGCTTCTTGGGCCAGTTTGTCTGTTTTCTGCTGCATATGTTGGTGTTTCTGGGACAGCAGACATAGATCATCGGCAAAGTCAAGGTCTTTTAGATTCTGCGTCAAAGTCCACCGGATTCCGGTATTGTCACTTTTGATTGTTTCACGCATGATCCAGTCCGCTACCATCAGAAACATCATCGGTGAAAGCAGGCAGCCCTGTCTGACCCCTGTCTTCAGCTCAAAGTCCTTCGACAACTTGCCGTTATGGATCACTTGGCATGTGGCACCGTCATACAGTTGCTGGATCAGGTTGATGAAGCTTTGAGGGATTCCATAGTGGTGTAGTAGTTTCCAGATGGTGTCTCTATCCACACTATCAAAAGCCTGCTGTAAGTCGATGAAGTTCAAATACAGGGTTGACTGCCACTCCAAGGACTGTTCGATGATAATTCGAAGTGTGGCAATTTGGTCTGTACAGGATTTGTCCATTCTGAAGCCAGCTTGTTCTGGTCAGAGCCTTTCATCAATGGCATCTTTCTGTTGCTCCAGGATGATGCGGGTCAACACTTTACTTGGTATAGACAATAGCATTATGCCGCGCCAATTCTTGCAAAGTCCTAGGTCTCCTTTCTTTGGAAGCTTCACTAGGTGGCCCTTTTTCCAGTCTGATGGTATACTTTCCTCTTTCCAAATTTTCAGTATTCAGCCCAGCGTTTCCTCTGGTCTGGTTCCTTGGTGATGGGGCATCCTTCGTTATCTTTGACAGGTTTGTCATGGTTTGACTTTTTCATGGACAAGGTTCTGGTGACTTTATACAAAGTATTAAGGTCTCTCTTCTCCATTGCTTCCTCCGCTTCCGTCACTAGCGCATCATGGAAGAGTCTCTTGTCTTTCCTAGCACTTTTTTTACTTCTTTATTTAGTGTAGAGTACTTATCTCTAAGCCCTTGTTTCTCCTGTTCATTTCTGCAATTATTCATCTGTTGTTTTATGTTTCTTCTGTCTTGTATCAGTTTCCAGGTGTTGCCAGATAGCCATTCTTTATCTGTCCTCCCTCTCTTCCCTAACACTTCTTGACAGGTGTCTTTCCACACATCCCTCAGTGAGTTCCACTGCTCTTCCATAGGTGTTTCCTCAGCGACAATATTTAAAGCTTCAGACCTATTCTTAAGAGAAGTCGAGAATGCCTCTCTGGTGTCCTGCTCCTTCAGTCTCTGAGTGTTGAACTTAATGAAGGGTCTATCAGATGTGTCCTTAAATGTGCTCAGTTTAATTTTAATTGTTCCTACAACCAGGTGGTGATCAGAAGCTACATCAGTTCCTCTTCTCGATCTTGTATCAAGCAGGCTACGTCTCCATTTCTTTGAAATAGTAATGAAGTCTATCTGGTTTTTAGTATTGCCGTCGGGCGAGATCCAGGTTTCTTTGTGGATGTCCTTGTGCTTATATACACTGCCTCCTATGACCATGTCATTAAAAGCACAAAAGCCTGTGAAGAGTTCTCCATTTTCATTCATGACTCCGAGTGCTTGCTTACCCATGATAAGTTCCTTTCCTGAATTGTCTTTTCCTATCATGGCATTCATATCTCCCATCAGGATTTTGATGTCTCTCTTGGGTGCCTTATCAAGTGCAGACTGTAATGTAGCATAGAAAGTTTCTTTTTCGCCTACCTCTGCGTTGTTTGTAGGGGCGTAACATTGAATAATTGTCGCTTTCCTTCCTTTTGAGTTGAATCTTGCTGTCATAATTCTTGAAGAGATGGGTTGCCATTCCAGAAGGGCTCTGGCTGCTCTGCATGACATGATGATGGCAACTCCTTCAGTGTGGATGTGGGTTTCATCTGGATGCCCAGAATAAATTACCTTCTCTCCACTAGCGAGTGTTGTCACGCCGGATCCATTCAATCTGCTCTCGCAAATCCCTAATACTTGTATATCATACCTCTTCATTTCTTTTACTACTTGAGCTGTTTTTCCCACTTCGTACATTGTGCGGACGTTCCAAGTTCCAATTTTTGTTTTGCTTTCATCGTTAGAAGGTTCATCGGCTGGCTGGCTTCCAAGGGGCTTTCACCAACCCGCGTCATATGTTCCTCAGTTGAGGCGACTTCTTGAGTCAAGTGCTGAATTGAGATCAGCGTTTTGTCTGTTGCTTTGGTTTCTGTAGCAATGTTCTTTTTTTTTTATAGGGTGGGGTTGCTAGCCCCACGCCCAACCCTCCTCCTTTCTAATCCAGGTTTGGGACCGGCAATGGCGGAGTTCCACTAGAACTGTACTCCTGAATAATTTTACCCAAGGCTTATCAGCTGTTCTCTGTTTCTTGCTTTCTAGAATTTTGTCTCTCTTCCCCTTTTCTGTTGTTCTGTTTAATTCACATATATCATTATGCAGTGTTCAAACAGTCCCTCAAACACATGTACATACTAAAGTCTTTACATTCTACTTTTCAGATAATCTCAGGGGGATTAAATGACTGTCAGATTGCCCTAGCACAGCAGAAAGTCCAGTATCTCCTCACTATCAACCTAAAAGAAGGCAGGAACCTGGTTGTCAGAGACCGCTCAGGTATTGTCCTCTGAAACACTTACTAATACAGATGATTAAACTATTGTTACACTGGGTGGTGTCATTTACTCATTGCCATTTTAAGATCTAGGCATTAAATGCCTTTCTCCAATTTAAGGCTGCAGTCTTGCAATAAAATATAATTAGTATGTTATTAGTAGACCGAAATATTTGGTGTAGTTTACACCTGATTTAACAGTACGCATTGTTTTAAAAATCTTTTATACAGTAGATTATTGTAACCACTGACCACCAGACATCTGAGTTGTGATGATTACTGTTTTTTGTTCTGGGAGATTAAAGTGATTTGTTGCCAAAGTGCGTTGGTGTTGTGCTGAATCTCTCCCATATATTGTTCTAGTATTGTTACGTTTCGGCTCATGGTGGGACAGCTAAAGGACTCTGTGGGTCTAAAACATGAATACACTTTGAATAGCTCCTTAAAATTATTGTATTTCTTAGACTTTGCTTCACCTTTGCATTGTTTTGTAGTGTCCAGGACTCAGTCAGTCATTTTATTTTATTAAGTCTCCAGGTGCTGTCCTTGATCTTTAGGCTACTCCACGTTTTGCAGTTTAGCCATCTTGCTAACTTTGCTCAGTGTAGTCTCTGTTTTGATTTCCAGCCTTTGTTTGTTTGTTTTTTTTGGAACTTTGATTGTCTGTTGTTTCTTTAGACTAGCATCTGGATCATCTAAAAACAGGCATATATGTTTATTGGTTTCTATAATGATTGAAATTGAACCTAGTGCTGCATTGATGTTTTCTAGCACTAGCATGTTGTGGCAAATGGTAGCTAGTTGCTAGCCTAGTTTGCTGGCTTGTAGATATCAACTGCTACCATAAAAAATATGATGAGTCAACATAATTTCCACATTTAGTACTCAACTGGGGGGACAATTTAAATGCCGAACTTTGCTGAAGCAGTTTATTTTGTCCATAGTGTTCCAGGCATAAGCTAAGCATTAAAGTTTGCTGATGATCTTGCATAGCAGCATTCTTATTGTTAAATTCTGACAATCAGATGAAAACTTTCCATAAATCATATCTTATCCTATTTAATTGTGATTACTGATTCCTAATTTGCTTCCAGAACAAAAACTGAAGGTTCAGTCCCGCATGTGCGTGACTGAAACTAAAGAGTTTCCGTGAAAGAGATTACAGTTCTGCACTAATACCACTGATAAAGACACTCCTTCAGGTTCAGGAAACCAGTCTATTATAACCATGTGAATGTAACCAATGTAACTTCTATATTGTGAATTCTATATTCGTCAAATTGTTAAGGTTGGTAAAATGGCAAATTCTTGAGTGTAAATGGAAAGAATCCACTAAACAGGCATCACACAATAAGTCATTTGCTTGTATACATTGAATGCAAAAATTATGCGTGACACAACACAATCACAGCAAAATAAGCAATTATTTGATGTTTAATATACAGCTACATGTACAGCTTTATGTATGTGTACAGGGATAAAGATGTTTTTGGTTTGAATTAGAGTATGTAATGCAGCGTTAAATGAAAGAAAAGTGGTCCCTATCCCTCACATGTGTGCTCATTCTCACAACATAATTTCTGTTTGTGGTTCTTATGAATGGACTACAGCAGGGATGACTAAACCCATTAAAGAAGGAATGTTAAGGAGTTACTCCAGCTTGTCTGGTCTTCCCAAAGGCGGTCAGACCAGAATGCCATTCTTTCTCTTTAACATGTCTGACATGCTCCTTTCCATGACCTTGTTACATGAGTAAAACAGGAAACTTTCATTAAGGAAGTATTCAAATCAAATCAAATCACTTTTATTGTTTGGATCTATCATTAAGTAATTTGCTTTCTTCCATTCAGTTGTTGTGGTGTCTAGATAAATACAATGACATTACGTCTACCATGCAAGCATTGAGAAACAAATGTGCTCCTGTTGTTTTTTGTTTTGGGGTTTTTTTCTACTATGGTGCCAACGCAAATAGTCTTAGTGAAGTGTTGTTTCCTGGAGGCTGTAAAAAATTCCTTGTGCCACGTTGCAAAATGACTTAACGTGTTTTCTGCTGTATTCCTTACATTTTTGTTTATTAGAGAGAGAAGAGGGATTGAGTCTACCAAGCTTTACTAAAACACTACAGGCAAATGATATTGACTAAATTTCCATTTGATACCCAGAGCAGTTCTTCAGACGTAATGCCAGTGTATACCTGGCAGGACCAATCAAGCTTATTGGGCTGCTCATTCTCATGTTCAAAGTCACAGGTGTATGTCCAGAGGCTATTAATTACCATCTCTACCTCATTATTTTTCATAATTAGAAAATATTCCAGTGATATTCCTCTTCCAAATTAATCTGATCAAATGTTCATGCTTTTTTTGGAGGCAAAAAGCAGACCAGATATTGTGTGTAGAATGTGGACATTTACTTTCTCATGTTGCGAAACTCAATTTCTTTCATTTTTCCTTTTGAAAGGTTGTTTATTGCAATGCAATTATCTTTGTATAGCAAAATGGAATATATCGCCACCTGCTGGAATGAGTGGAGTACAATGGGGCTAAAGGCCTGTAGGGGTAAAAGGCTCCTTTGATTTGATTTTCTTCCAAAACACTAAATAGCAACAAAATTTACCACAGTACTTTCCTTAACATTTGTTTGTCACTATACACTGCTATATTTTCCTGATCCGTGAGATCATTGTGTGTGTTGTCTAATGTTTGATTTTTTAAATGTTGCAAATTAATGTAGCTAATGGAAATCCCTGAAATTTACACATTTAATTTGAGTCAAAATGTATCATTTTCAGTTTTTTCTTAAATGCCATTAAATTAAAAGTTGAAAGGATGGTATTTGGGGTAAAAAGCCCCACTGTTGCAGGGGCTAAAGGCCCCAATAATAATAATAATAATAATAAAAAAGTAATAATAATTTTGTATCTTGATACATTTTGTGACCAGAAAAAAGTTTCCTTAAGGTGTGTTTTTGCCCCGTTGTACCCTATCAAGAAATCTATTAAAATGAACTATTAGTGAATGTCAATATGGCCGACATTATTGCCTCAATATGGCATCCCGGTCAGACTTTACCTTATTGTGTCCAACTGTCCATATTGTAGTATGAAAATAAGTATGGGGAAAGCCTACCATTATTAATATTATTTTTTTTTTTCTGTGTGTATTTTGGACGCTGTTATGACATTTTACCTATACCTTCAAACTGAGCTATGACTAAACATGATTTATAAGTGCAACTTCTTTTATACATTTTTTTTTTTTTTTTTTGGTTTAGTGGGTATTTGGAATTCCAACTAATATATCTGAAGGAAATTATGAGAAATATGAAAGGTTGGTGGTCTAACCTCCAATCAGAGCACATCACACTCTATATCCACAAGTCTTCTTTATTCTGTGAGGGGTTTTGTTACTGTACCTTGACCAGATTTAGTGGAAACTTTTTTTTTATTTTTTATTTTTTTTGACAAACATAAATAGAAGACCTAGCAGGTATTTAAAGAGCCAAACCTTTGTTTAATGTTTAATGATGTGGCTTAAGATAACTGTTCAGAGCTCATATATCATTCAAAAAGATATTATATTTAAAAATGAAAACTGAAACTAACATATAGGGCTGAACAATAAAAAAAAACAAACAAAAAAATAATTGAGATTACAATTACAGTTACCACAATTAACTAATCGTGAAGTGTCCGTTACAGCATATTTTGTACGTCTACTCCAGTTGTGTCAAAATTTTCTATTTACAATGTGATTTTTTTTAAGTGACTGAGCATTGTAACTAATCACAGATTTCTGTGTAATTTATTCTGAATTTGAAGAACTGAAGAGTTTTTTTCATGCTGCTAAAATGACCAATGTGAAGTTGTCTCTTTAGGCAATCTCTTAAATTAGTGATGTATAAAACAGCAATTAAGTAATTCTGGGACACAGTTTTCAGTTTGTTTTGGATGTGTAGCCGACTTAACCTGTTGATGCTCATTGACCCCACCCATGGGTTTGACTTTACTTTGCTTAAATTAGTTCACATTTACCATATAGTGTGCTGTTCAAAATTGTTCATAATGTTGACAAATTATACATCTTTATAATATATCAACATTATTAACTCTAATTTAACTAGACTATATAGTATATGTGAACTAATTTAAGGAAAGTGACATCATGAATGAGGCATGCACATCAACAGGTTAAAGAATATGGCCTACAGATACCCCAGACAAAAGACATATTTTAATGTAAATTCTATTAACTAAAACTAATCAGAATTACAATATAAATTGGAATAACAGACAATTATTATTATTTTTCCTCATAATCGTGCAGCCCTACTATCATAAATGGCTTATCATTTTAAGATGCACACAGACTTTGAGCTCGGTTTCATTACCACGTATATATATATAAAAAAAAAAAAAAAAAAAAAAAAAAAAGCTTAATTTGATTTTAGGGGAAATTGCGACCTCGTGTGGTGTTCTTTGAGAATTACACACATCCTCTGCGTTACAGATTGCTGATCTAGGCACTTTACCAACAGCAAATAAAAATTAATACAGCTTTTGAATTGTCGTGTTCATATTTTAATATTTTCCCTCGAATATTCCCATCAAGGAAATATTCAAATGTACAGTCTGAATTTTGTCATTTTTGTTTCATGCCTTCTAGGTCACTGTCACTGAAAATTTGCCATAATTGGAGATTTTCCTTAGAAAGTCATTTTTTGTATTGTTCTATAGCCTAGTCCTTCATTTTAATACTTTTATATATAGAAAAACAAAATGAATAAATAAATAAATAAATCAATCAATATGGCGGCTAGGATTTACCATTTGTATGTTCTCTATTGTAAACTGATGATTCAGGTATTGTCTGAATTAAAGAGAGTTCACACAAAATTGAAAATTCTGTCATCATTTACTTGCCCTCATGTTGTTCCAAAACTATATGACTTTCTTTTCTCCATGGAGAAAATAATGACAGAACTATCCCTTGGATGAACTATACCTTTAAAGGGACGGTTCAAACAAAAATTTAAATTCTCTCATCGTTTACTCACCCTCATGCCATCCCAGATGTGAATGACTTTTTCTTCTGCTGATGGTGACCAGAACTTTGAAGCTCCAAAATCACAAAGGCCACATAAAAGTAATCAATAAGACTCCAGTGGTTAAATCCATATCTTCAGAAGTGATATGATAGGTGTGGGTGGGAAACAGATCAATATTTGAGTCATATTGTTTTTTTTTTTTTTTTTTTACTATAAATCTCCACTTTAACTTTCGTAGTCTGAAAGTGAAAGTGGAGATTTATTATAAAAGTATTTAAATATTGATCTGTTTCTCACCCACACCTATCATATCACTTCTGAATATGTGGATTTAACCATTGGAGTCTTATTGATTACTTTTATGTTGCCTTTATGTGATTTTTGGAGCTTCAAAGTTCTAGTCACCATTCACTTGCATTGTATGGACATATAAAGCTGAGATATTCTTCTAAAAATATTTGTTTGTGTTCTCCAGAAGAAAGTAATTCATACACATCTGGGATGGTATGAAAGTGAGTAAATGATGAGAGAATTTTCATTTTGGGTGAACTATCCCTTTAAGTCTCTACTGGTCTGCAGCCATTTGCATTCTCCCTTCTTCTTACTAGTTGATTCTTCAATGTGTCTGACAGGACAGCATGACGGAGATGATGCAGTCTCCCTCTCGTGCCTTTTCCACTATCTATATTTGCCTAACAATTAACGCCCAGCCCGCTCCACGAATGACACCACATCTGAAAAGCCTCCTGTAACTCCCCTCCTTCCAGTTTTACGCAATCCTCCATTTTCTTTCTGTTAATTTCCGCCGTCACTTTTCTCAGTCACGCCGAAGCTCTTCTCCTGGCTGTTTGAGCCCCTTTCCTCCTGTCAAGCTGCCTGGAGGTTTCCTTGTCAGCGGCTGGAAGGGAGGAGCTGCCTCCTGGAGATGTTCATTTGGAGAGGCGAGCTGACAGCCCTGACAGCCCGTCCCCACGGGGCTTTTGTCATGTGATTCCAGGCTCCCTGCCGGTTCTCTCAAGCACCCCTTTATCTATCCATACAAATGAAGCGATGGACTCTTTTTCTCTCATATGTTTTTTCTTCTTTTTACCAGCCAATCTGCATACCACAGCATAGATAAAGACAGACCGCTCTCCCTCCCCTCTAGAACAGACAGACTTTCTTAACAGGCTTTGGAGATTAACACTGCTTGCTCCCGGTTACTGGGGTATTAAAGCAAAAGCTTTAAATTAACAGATTCACGCTGGCTATCATTTTTAGAAACGTGATGTCCACCCTTCCTGTGCCCACTAGAAAAGTCCTCTAAATACAAAGTCTTTTAGATTATTCAGTGTCTGGTAGATGTGTACTGTATGTGTGGGGATATCTGTGTTCATACAGTTTGGGTGTGAAGATTTGATGATCTGCACCAGTTTCCACTGCATGCTTTGTCATTTGCAATGCTAAATTTTTTTCTTATAACATTTACATTTATGCATTTGGCAGACGCTTTTATCCAAAGCAACTTACAGTGCCCTTATTACAGGGACAATCCCCCTGGAGCAACCTGGAGTTAAGTGCCTTGCTCAAGGACACAGTGATGGTGGCTGTGGGGATTGAACCAACAATCTTTTGCTTACCAGTTCAGTGCTTTAGTCCACTACGCTACCACCATTTCATTCATTTAACATGTCACAATTTCTGTCATTTCTACTCGATTTTATGATTTTTCTTGGTTTTTATCATCAGCAATTATATTCAAAGTGGTCAAAAAAGTCACTGGAAGTTGTAACTTTGGCACCACTTTGAGCAATTAAACTTGCGTTTTCAATTTTATTGATTTGAAATTAAGTCATTAATGCCAGGTTTTTCAAGATAGGTCTTGATGCTTAAATTACAGCACTGTAATTTTTTTTCCATCATTATATGATAACAGCTTCTTTGGTTCTATCCACTGAACTTGTCTCAATTTCTTTTACAATGGGGCAACTGTTTGTTTTCAACAGGTACAAGTGACCCGTTTGTCAAATTCAAATTAGATGGCAAAAACATCTACAAAAGCAAAGTTGTGAACAAGAATCTGAACCCCACCTGGAATGAATCATTTTCCTTTCCCATCAGAGACCTTGATCAGACTGTTCATGTCAAGGTTTGAGAACAATTTGAAACATAATCAAATAAATAAATCTAATTGATAAATTGTGAACTGTTAATAACAACAGCAACACTAACAGTCATCATTTCACAATTATGATTGATGCAGGTGTACGATCGTGACATAAGATCCAATGACTTCATGGGGTCAAGCAGCTTTGCTCTATATAAACTGGAGTTGGACAAGTGAGAAAAGCTTTTATTAAATAGTTTACCATTTCATACTGTAGTTCCCATTGTATCACACTGTCAAATAATCCCTCTCATGATCAAATCAAAGTTTTTCTTGATTATTCAGAGGGGAACGCTTTACAATAATATTGTATATGTAAAATAGGTTAACACAATAATTTACATGAATTAACAATAAACAATACTTAACAATTTTTTTTTTTTTTACTTGGTTAATTTTAATTTCTACATATCCATTTTAAACATGTTAGTTAATGCATTATGAACTAACATGAACTAACGATGAACAATAGTTTATTTATAAAATATCCAAAATTGAAAAAATAAATACATAAATGCTTTGAAACGTTGGTCATAGTAAGTTTATGATACCTAATGCAATAACTAATGTTCACATATACACTTTTATTATAAAGTATTACCATTCAAAGTTATTTCTTTGAAAACCAAAGTATTTTGTGGATTTTCTTTCTTGCAGAACGATTCCATTTACACTGTGTTTGGAGGATCCAAACAGTGTAGAGGACGATATGGGAGTGATCATTATAGAGGCCTCTCTGTCCATACGAGAAGAACCTGCCAAACGAAATGTATGACTCCTAAATACAGACAACGTTTTAGTGGGAAAATGCAATTAGACAGTGCATCAACATACTATGTTTTTCTAACATAATTTCCGTTTTGCACCCATTTTTCAGAAGTGGATACTGAGGAGAAAGGGAAGCTTCAATAAGGTATGTCATTAAAACATGCTCATCCCTTTTTATTTCAACGGTCGAATACCTGATAGAGTACATGTTTCCCGTTCTAGATCTGTTCAAGTATTCCCGCACCCTGAAAGAAAGAAAAGCAGCCACACACTGCATACATCTTGCCTTAATTTTTTGGTTCAAATGCACTATAAGCCACAAAATCACTGTATTCTGAATCATAAAGGATTTCACAGCAGTAACTTTATTCATGTGTATCATGTATAAGTCCACTGGAGGGCAGTAGATCCCCACCATCTTTCGCACAAAGATACTTATAATTTACATTTATGCAAGTCTCTTGACTTTACCTTATATCCACCTTCACTTATAGTCAGTACATTTCAGAACTTCAACAGACTAACTTTTCTTTATGCCTGCAATTGTCCGATGCGATGTACTAATCCAGGAAATACATCATCATGATCTAAACAAAGCATTTCCTTTCATATTGTGGATGTCAGTTTCTAATTGAGAGTTTATTTACCTCACAGCAGTAGGAAATAGCTAAAAAAAAATCTTTCTGAACAAAATCTCTTTTGCATAGTAGAATGGCACGCCATCACAGTGAATTTACTTTGTTTTATTAACGATTGCCACTGAATTTCAAGTCAGTTAAATTAAAGTCGTACGGATGCAAGGCAAAGCTGTGTATTTTAAGGTATAGCTGGTTCGGAACATCTATATGTTGAGTTTAAAATAAGTGGATAAAACTGGGATAAAATCATTAACAAGAATTCTCTCTACAAGTTTAGATATGACTCTTGTTAGATTTGTAGATTGCCTTTAATGGGCGAATCCTTCACAGAAATGCCAAAGTAATTTTCATCTCAATATATTATTATTTATTTTAAGTATGTTTTAATTATACATTTAATTTTTATTCAATTTAATTTAATTTAATTCAATACAAAAATACTACCAGGATTTATACTTATAATTGTATTTTACAAGTGCACTAAATCTTCTTAATCTTTTTTTTTTCTTTTTTTTTTTTTTCATAAGAGTAATGAGAATGAGATTTTTTCCTTAAAATTCCCTTTTCATGAAAATAATGTCATAATGCAAAAATCCTAGTTAGGCTTAATCTTTGCTCAAAATATAATATCTTATTTCTTTTTTTATTATTATTATTTTTGGAGTGAAATCAACCCACACATTTCTTGACAGTTTTCATGAGACCCAAATAGACACCTGCTATATTATGTGGTCAGGTATAGATAGATCAGTATGTGTTTTTGGAGTGCTGGTGTTAGTGTTTATACTATAGTGTGTATCCTCCACCCAAACAGTTCTAGTTGACACCTATCAGTCGAGGCAGAACATTTCTCAATTCTTACCTCTCCTCCTCTCTCACACTCCCTCCATCACAGCCATGCTACAGTGCATCATCTTTGTGATGGAGTTGGGCCGAAGTAATTGCACATAGCATGTGGTTCCTCTGCTTTCTGATGAAGTCTTAAGTGTGTGTGTTTGTGAGCTCTTTGAGGCTCCATGCCAGTGTAAGATGCTGAAGATATGTGTGATGGCTCATTCCCAGACATGGTGAGCTATAACCCAGATGTTAGGATGTAATATCACAGCTGTGGACGGACAGGACTGAAGATCCAGCCAAATGGGTATGGCTTTGGGCTCGTCCCAGTGTCTCCATGCTGCTTTACCATATGGAGGCAATCCCCTAGCTCTTTTAGCACCAAGAATAGCCTCTCTTTAGGGGCCACTTACTCTTATGCGGAATTGTTTTATTGGCCATGCCGATCACAAATTTGTCCAAAATAAACACTTGGGAAGAATTGGCTCTGATGAACATTATATTTCTCTCTGCGCTCCTTCTGTAACTCCCCCTGTTATCTCTCTCTCTCTCTTTTAAAGAGGCTTGTTTATGAGGATGTGGCCATTACATTAAATGTTAATGCTGGTTTGTCTGCTGTGCCATGTATGTGTGTGAGTGTACAGTGTGTGTGTGTGTGTGTGTGTGTGATTCTAATGGAGCAAAGGCTCAGTCACACTCTCTGAGCAGACAGGTGGGAAAACAGCTCTCTGGTCTGTGATTACTGGAAGAACAGACCAGCCTCTTCCTGGTGCTGTGTTTTTTGAAAGTGCAGGGCTATCAACCCACAAGTTATCTTTGTACTGTGTACTTATCCATCTGCAGTCTTGTTGATGGACCTGTTTTCTCTCTCCAAGATGCCAGAATCACCTGCACATTTCAACTGGTGTGTTTTGGAAGCTTTCTTTTCCATAATGTATTTTGTTACAAATAAAGAAATAAGACTTTTCATTTTAAATGTGATTTTTTTTGTTTTTTTTTTTTCTTAAAGGGGCCACCTTCTAATATAATATCCAGCATGGGAATCTAAAGCTAGTTGCAGATAGTTCACTCAGAAGTGAAAATTTGTCATAATTTACTCACCCTCATGTTATTACAAACCCATATGACTTTAAAATGAGACTAGCCTTCTGCCTAATCTTTTGTGGTCCACGGAAGTAAAAATGTCATACAGGTTTGGAACAACATTTGGGTGAGTAACTTTTACTCCCTCTCTTTGACTGGCTTGGTTCGATTGCTTGGTCTGAACTAAATTCGATTCCACCTCTCCCTCTGCCCCTACAGGTCTCTTTTGACATAGTAATATTTGATTCCACACCACAGTACTGTTCGTTTGCATCAT
The DNA here is from genome assembly GCF_019703515.2 of Myxocyprinus asiaticus. Taxonomy (NCBI): domain Eukaryota; kingdom Metazoa; phylum Chordata; class Actinopteri; order Cypriniformes; family Catostomidae; genus Myxocyprinus; species Myxocyprinus asiaticus. The sequence continues at coordinate 22,837,462 of NC_059361.1, read as the reverse complement.
TAACATGCGTACTAGTGGCAGCTGTTTACCACTGTAGCTAGGTGACGACTCTGGAAGAGAGGGCGCCTACTTCACTGTTTTATTCATGTTTTGTGCTTTTACTACCAAAACCTAACACTTTATCTGTCTGCCACGGATGAGACTCAAAGAATGCAAGCTGATCGCTAAAGTCACTTTCTGTGGAGACGAGAAGTAATGTGAAAGGCATTATACTACAACAGGCACATTTTAGCAGTTCTCTTTTGCAAGTTAGGCTAAATTGTGTTTTTATCTATAGTGAACCATACTGGAGTCCTCATGAACCATAGCCCAGACCATAAACATGAACAGGTGTGGTTTGTATGCTCCCAAGTTTGAAAAACAGCTTTCCCTCCAACACTGTAAATAGTAATATAATCTCAAATTGTAAAAAAAAATAGTTTACTCAATTTAAGCTTAAAGGAATAGTTCACCCAAAAATGAAATTTTGCTAATAATTTACTCTCCCTCAGGCCATCCAAGATGTATCTGAGATTCTTTCTTCATCAAAACAGAATTTAAGACTTTTAATTTAAGGTCACGCGTCACGTGGAGGAGGAGCCAGGAGTGCGTCATTGTTTACAAGAGAAACTGGTGCTGTTCATAAACCAAAACAGTCCAAAACAATTTCAAAACATAAATAAATAAACAATAAAAAAGTATTTCCAAATAATAATAATAAAAAAAAACAATGTAAACAATGACGCGCTTCCTGACTCCTCCTCCACGTGACGCGTGACCTTACCAACGAGCTTACGTCATCCCTCTTATGAGCGCAAATCACAGAGATGTACGAAAGTGAACATTTGTAGTTAAAAAGTATATAAGTGTTGTTTTGTTTCTAAAAATAATCAATCATTTGGGTTCAGAAGAGCTTTATTTGTCGACTGGAGTTGTGTGGATTATTTTGATGCACCCTAAATATGCATTTTGGACCGTCAAAAAATGGAGGACATTCACTTGCATTGTTTAAAAGAGGAGGCCTGAAATGAAATCCTAAAAACCTTAAATTTTGTTTTGAAGAAGAAAGAAACTCAGATACATTTTGGATGGCCTGAGGGTGAGTAAATTATCAGCAAATTTTCATTTTTGGGTGAACTATTCCTTTAAGTTTTTACTATTCTGACTAGTTTTAATTAATTTACCGTTACTCTCCAAATCCTAAAATTGTCATTAATAAAAACATTTAAGTGGTCCTATAAACAGTACTTACGTACTTATTTATTTACGTTCTTTAAACTTTGGCTTCGAGTACTGCAAACTTAAAATTATCAAGAACAAAATTGTGGCTGTGTGGAATACCCATAAGCCCTTGCTCTTAAATAATTAATGTATATTTGGTCAGAAAAAGGGAACTTATGTAGAAAAATAATGATTTTTTCTTCTAAAATGAATGTAATCTTATCACTATTGTTGTTGTATTGTAGCTGGTTGATAATTGAGATTTTTGTGAAGTCACCATGAGGGTGATTAATGTTGCCTGGGGTGAAACTGGAGCCTGTTAAGTTTAAGCCATTTTTCTTTACTCAATTGTACTTTACAAAAGTGCAGATTTATGTGCACTAAGAAGTACTGAGTAGAATCCAATGTGCCATATGGCTAACCTAGAGTCCAGTCATAATTTCCTTTACACTGTATAAGACATGTTATAACCCAATTTAAATAATTAAATCAAAACAATGATACTTTAATCACAGATGAGTTAAGTTTACTTGTAACTAATCAACATTACTTAAAAAATTAAGTTTAGTTTACTCGAGCCAAATAAGTACATTAACTTAGAAAAAGCATGCAAACCGAGGTCAACTAATTAGAATTTACAGTGAACCAAATGAACTGGATTCGGATGTCAAACAGACCCGGGGGTACACAAAAGCTTTAGTGTAAACACGTCCTTGGAATGAAACAGGCTGTTTTTGCTACTGTAGATTTCTACAGGTAAATGTAAAGGATCTCTGCTCTGATTGGTTAACTTCTTCAAACGCGAAAGTAGGCGAATACTGAATAGGTGTGAAAATGTAAACTTGAGGTGGCTTGGCCATATGTTAATCATGCTCATGTTAATACCATCGTCTATACCATCACAATTTTCAAATAAACCATTTTTTGCAACTTTGTTTTAAATAAATGGTGTGGCTGGACTGTAAAGTATGTCTGCATCATGTACTCTCAAATCAAAAGTAAAATCATGTTATCTGTGTATATGTGTTATATGTATCAGCACTGTTTTTCTTTGTCACACCTGCTTAGAATTTAAGTGAAATAAACGTTACAATGTCTTATGCACAAATGTCGATGTTCCGCTGTTCCAGGGTCAGCCAATAAACCAGGCACATGCTGCACGACTCGTGGGAGGACAGAAGAATCAGGTGTGGAGTGGGGTTTATTCCGTCATCCTGGTCGAAGGCCAAGATATGCCTGACTGTGGTCAGGGAGACATCTATGTACGCTTTAGAGTGGGAGACCAGAAAGTCAGGAGCAAGGTGAGATCATTATTCACCCTACCTCTTCTTTTTACATCTCATACTTTCTCTGTTTCATGTAGTCATTATATTATCACAGATTCACACATCTCTTTCTTTGTTTCTAAACCTCTGCCCTCTGTTTTTCAAAACACGTCATTATACCCTTCTCTACTTTCTCCTCCCATACTTTCTTAGTATGTTCACACCTTGAGGAAAATTGTTTTGTTTAGAGGGATTGGTCTTTCATAGCTCAGCAGACGTAATGGTATGTATTTAAGGATAAACCTAATCTCACGTTTCTCCTAAAATAAAAATAGACACAAATTAGTCAATTGTTGAAATACAGTAACATTAAAAATGTACAATTTGTACAATTTATGTGAATTATAGCTCAGATAATTTGGTTCTGGTAGAATTTGAACAGAAATGTTTGAGTTCATATTGAAATCTCTGACTTCTGATGGCAGGCTTTGGGATCTTTGTAAATCCGAGCACAGTAGCACAGTGAAACATAGATGAGATCTCTTTTAAAACTCTAAAGGAGACCCTTGTGAGATCACTAGGGTGTATCTGTCAGGAGACCATTCTGTAATCATTAGTGCTATCAGTCGTTTAAAATTTCACAATTAATCGCACCAATTTTGGTAGTTAATCGCGATTAATCGCAGATTTGGAAAGTGCTGAAATGTTATACTATATATACTTCTTTTCCTGTCAAATTGCATTTATTTCCATCTTAGGAAAGAAAAGAAAACAAAATGTAACAATATAATGCTTTATTAACATTTTCCAAACAAAGCCTTCCACAGTATAAAGAAAGAAATGCAGTAAAATAGCACCAATTCAAGTAACATTAAACATTTCCCAAAGTCTAAGTCAGAGGTTGACTAATTGAAAGAATTAGTCCCCACATAGGTTGAATTTTTATTGCAATGGGTATTAAATCTCTTAAACTCAAATACCCCACAGTCTGCCGGTAGACTGTGGCTATCCGCTTTCCTACAGCAATTGTGAAGCCGCATTCATGATTCGAGTCAGGGCATCAACATCAGTGCCACTTTGAACTTCACAGGAAGAGCGCTTGCAAACAAAAACAAAAACATTTTGTGTTTTGGTGATCAGTGTTTCTCACAGGTCTGAAATATACTTGTGGTGGTAGCTGGTGGAAAAGGCTGGCATTACCTGCCGGCACAAAAATGTTCTACTACATGTGACAAACAACAAATAACGTGTGACCTTTAACACAATATTTTGATTTATTGAATATTTCTATTAATTTCACATAATATATTTCACAAACATGGGAAGAGTAAGACAAAGTAAAAAAAAAAAAAAAAAAAAAACACTCTTTAGCGTGCACAGAGATGGCACTGTTTGTCAGAGCACTTAATCATTCTAAGTTTTTCAAAGAAGAGCTCCAATGCCTGTGCATATGGGAATGCCTCTGGTGCTGGTCCATTTATCGATATTCGCAGACATGCAGCCAGGTGCTCCCCTTTCAGTCTGTTTCTCAGGTCAGTTTTGACCTGAAAAACAGATAAAAAACTCTCACTACTTGTGCCAGCAGCTTCACAGACCGACCGGAATTGAGAACAAGCTTGAATCTTAGTTTGGTCTCTGCATTTCTTTTCATTGTTGACTGCAATTGTAATTTCACATCAGATTAACTGACACTCATAATTATTGAGGTATATGCATTTATTTATTGCCATTTCACGCTAAATGCTAATGTTGGCTAAGTTACCTGTGGTGCTGTGCATCTCTCTTCCTCATCCTCAAGCCGTATTCTCTTAAAATATTTGTGAATACTCATATCTGCTGAGTAAATGCATGAAAAATTAGTAGTCTAACTGTAGTTAAAGTTAATCTGTCTTTCTAACTGCCTTAGCTACAACTTTGCTACATGTTGTGCATGTTACATGTGCTGAATGCATTGTCTTGTAGCTACCAAGGCAGCAAAGTTGCCACTTTCTTTCATAGAATTCGAAGCTACTACCAAAGTCAGAACAATTACACAATAAGGAGAAAAGGAGTCTCTTTACCTGGTCCGTGCTTGTAAAATATCCACCGTGTCTGCATCTTCTAACGTAATACCAGACAACGTCTCTCTCTCTCTGTGTTTCTCTGCAGCGCATGTGCGATTGTCAGTAGACCCTTCTCACGATAGCAACCTCTGTGTTTCAATCATAGGAGAGAGCATAACAGTCAACTAGCATGTTACGACCAAGGAGCTATAAAATAACGACAGCACTGCCCATAGAATGTCTATAGAACTGCTGCATTGTGCTGTTTTATGCTAAGCTTGTTGGCTCACCTTGGTAGAAGGTGTTGCTGGTTTATGTTGTATTAACGGTTAATGCGTTAATCGCGATTAAGAAAAATTAACACGTTCAACTTTTTTCATCGTGTGCATTAACGTGTTATTGTATGTATTTACTCTCATGTTGTTCCAAAACCGTATGAATTTCTTTTGTCTGTGAAACACAAAGGGAGATATTTGGCAGAATTGTAGAAACTAACACCCTCAAGCCCAAAGTATACTTCGGTCAGACGCGGACGTACAGGACGCATGACACAAATCTCGTCATCAGCAGATTATTGGAGCACTGAACGTGCACAGCCTGATTTTTCTAACCGTGCGTCTTAGAATGCGCCTGAAATTATTTGCACTAATTAGTGGGTCCACAAGGTAGCAACACTCACATTTGAGCCGTTGCTGTCATGAAGAAGCGCTTGAAGATGTAATCACCGCTAAACGACAGGGGACGAAGGTTAAAACAACAACAGTGGGTCTACATGTCAAGAATGCATGTGTAAGGAGGTCAGGAGATACCTGCATTGTATAACTCGAGTCTGAAGGACTATGAAGACACCTTTATGGGCCTAACCTGAAGAATATAGAAATAATCCTGTATCTCATAGCAGTCGTAGTCATATGAAGTAAATTTTGACAGGCTTGCCTTTGACTGTATGTAGACGCTGAGCGTTTGTGAAATTTGAGTATACTTTGGGCTTCAGTCACCATTCACCTTAATTTGTTTTGGAAAAAAGATACAATGACAATGAATATTGACTAAAGCTGTCAGTCCCTATCATTTGGCCTGAAGGAAAGCCGTACGGGTTTGGAATAATGAGAGGTTGAGTAAATATTAAGAATTTTAAAGAATTTTAAAACTATCTGTTTAAGCAAAGTCTACATTTGCCCTCCATTTAATCTCATTGCTGTCTAGGGGAAACAATTGAGACAATAAATATATCTCCTTTGTGTCATCTTTTTCTTATGTGCTTACCTTCTCTCTCTCTCTCTCTCTCTCTCTCTCTCTCTCTCTCCTGCTTTAGATTTTCCTGTCCGCTTTAGACACCTCTATCCCCCTACCTTCCTCTCTCCTCCCCCTCTCTTGGATCACTTCTCTCAGGCTTCACTGCTTTGCTGACAGAAGAGGCTACTCATTAGATTGGCCATATCTGGCAGGGCTGCTCTCCTGATGCTTCTGTTACTGCGTCTTGTTCATCTCATTTGCATACCCAGAATGCCTTGCTCATCTACCTCTGCAAGCTGCCCCCCTACTTCCACCTCAACCGTTCCAACCAGCTAGTCTTGTGTTCTCATGTCATCTTTTTTATTGAGCCCCTCAGGCTCTGTTTGAGCATGTTTGCTTGTTGAACAAAACTAGTTCTAATTGGATGCTGTCAGAGTTTATAATCTCAGTGAGAGGAAACGATATGTTCTCCAAAAAGACGGTCGCCCCTCCTCCACCATATCTTATTGAAGTTTTACTGAATAAGGCTTAATACACCTGTCATGTTAGCTGTCTCTGTTTTGAGATTACCTTAAAACTGCCACAGCTTACTCTCTTTCTGTCTCCTACTTGTCTGTCTCCTCAGAATCTCTGTATTAAGGCAAACCCGCAGTGGAAAGAGTCTTTCGACTTTAACCAGTTCCAAGATGCGCAGGAGAGTTTGGTGGTTGAAGTTTGTTGCAAGAAGGGCAGGAAGTCAGAGGAGTGCTGGGGAGTGTAAGTCTGCTAGAGTGACATACTGTAACATGCCACCTTAACTAAAACTGAAAGAAAAGTTTTTAAAAGTTAGGAAAAGTAATACAGTGATCTATAGCAGTGGTTCTCAACTGGTTTTGCTTCAGGACTCAGATTTTACATTAGACATCAAGTAGCGACTTAACACTACCAAACGTATCCTGTACTAAATGTTGTATGGGTTGTATTTTCTTTTACCTTGCATAGTTTTTTTCATGGTTTTCAAGGATGGGAGCATGTCAACTATCCTGTCCATGTGGACATCTGCTTAATTTGGCTGACAGATGAATTTGCATCAATATAATGTAGAGTTTGATTGGATGCTTTAATTTAATGAAAGGTTTCTCTTTGCTTTTAAAAGTTGATAAGCCTATTTATTTTGCTCTCCTAAATATGCACAGCTATATTGTCAGTTACATTTTATTATTTACATTTAGCATTGCTTTTTCCCTGCTGTCTGTGACCCAATCAGATCATACCGGTGACCCATTTTTGGATTGTGAGTGACCCAGCAGTTGAGAACCACTGATCTACAGCACATAACCCAAAGTTGACAGTGTTGCTCAAAACCACAAATTTAAGTTGTGTCCTTTGAAAACCATTACTGATGTAAATCGGTGCATTATCATCATCTATCCACTGCCCAAATACTGGTAACTTCTACTATTCTCAGGCTGGATATCGACTTGACGAAGATTCCTGTCAATCAGAGGCAGTTATATACTCGTGTGCTGGACCCAGGGAAGGGCCGACTGGTTTTCTTGGTCACACTGACCCCCTGTTCTGGTGCATCCATCTCAGACATGCAGTCCGCTCCATTAGAGAATCCCAGGACCTATAAGAGGATGCTAAAACAATATGTCAGTATTACAGTTAGCTAATTTACTTAGCTTTTATTTTTTTTCAACAACTACCTCATTTATAGTGAGTTTTATAGACTCACAAAACAATTAAAATGAAAGCAAATTATGTTCGGGTTGAGTATTCATTAAAAATTCTGACCTGACTGTTTACACTGGAGCTATATTACAAAAATCAGATACATATCCAATTTATTCCCACAAATGAAAGTGGCCTAGATTAGAATTGAAAATGGCATATTGTATGATTTTTTTGTCATCCAAAAACATCTGTGTCAGAGAAAAAAAAAAAAAAAAAATGGTATGAATGTAGCTTTAGTTTCTAAATACCAGTTGTATTTACAGAGTCTGAGCAAATCTCTGGGAGACTTGAAGGATGTCGGCTATCTTCAAATCAAGTTAATTAAGGCCACAGATCTTTCATCAACAGATATAAGTGGTACTTATCAGCCTTAAATACAGCATGGTAAAATATTGAATTATAAATATTCATTCAGTAATATTTAAATATCTAATTTTATCAGGTAAAAGTGACCCCTTCTGTACGCTTGAGCTTGGTAATAGCAAACTGCAAACCCAGACAATATCCAAAACTCTGAACCCTGAGTGGAGGACAGCCCTGACATTGTAAGTAACACTGATGAACACTGCTGAAAAGACCAGCTTAACCAGCATGCAATTCCCATGCTGGTCTAGGCTGATTTATGATGGTTAGTGCTGGTTTGGTGCTTGTCTAGCTGGTTGACCAGCAGAGCCATGCTTTTCACCAGCTAAACCATGCCGTTGAAGCTTGTTGACCAGCATTTTCTTTCTGATGAAGCTGGTTAAGCTAGTTTAAAAGCCTGGTGGGGATACCAGCATCCCATGCTGGGGGACCAGCACCCAAAACAAAACATAAGCCGGTGACCAGCAATGCTGGTCTTTTCAGGAGGGAAGACAGTTATAGATGTCTCTGTGTATCACTATGCATGATTCACATTTATTTTGACATGTCTGCAGCCCCATTAAGGACATGCATGATATCTTGGTGGTGACAGTCTATCATGATGATGGGGACAAAGCTCCAGACTTCTTGGGGAAAGTTGCCATTCCTTTGCTGAGTGTAAGTACCACACTAAACATTTTCAAGAAATTAAAATTTCCAGGCCTTATGAAATCTTAAAAAGCCATGGCAGTTACTAGAGTCAATATTCATTTTTCTAGTTATGCTCAGCAAATATTTAATTGGCTAGAAATCTCTCTTTTTGAGTGTAATCTCTATAAAATAAATGTTAAGAATCCTATCCAGTAATAACAATCAACCGAAAAAGTCATGGAACTTTTTTGATTAAATTGTGTGGAAACACTGATGTATCTATTACTGATGTCATTGCTGTCCAATTTTCATCAGTGTCACCTCAACTTTACCGTAGGTTTCGAATGGCCAACAAATAACCAGAATGTTGAAGAATAATAATTTATCCAGGGCAGCTAAAGGAAGCATCACACTGGAGCTGGATGTGATCTACAACCCTGTAAGTGCACAGAGAGCATTGCATGAGAGACTGCTTACCAATATATTTATATTATGATTCATAAAGCATTCAGTAGATTCAACAAACCATTCAATTTAAGAGTACTTTAATGAAATAATAAAATAAAAATCATACAAACCACATCGAACTTTCCACTGAGACTACATGTGTGTTCTTAAAAGTGTTTGTAAGTGAAAATACAGTATAATCTGTGATTGTGTTGATACTTTGTCTCTCTCAGATCAGAGCAAGCGTCAAAACATTCCAACCTAAAGAAACAAAGTTTGCAGAGGACAACCCAAAGTTTAACAAAAAGGTGAGCTTTATCGCCAACGATTACAGCATAATTTGGCATCATATTTTCCACATTCTTTTAATATTAGGTTTGTTGTTCGCACCTTTAGAGACTCATTATTCTCCTCCAGCACCGCCTGAAGCTCTTTAGACACCAACGATGACTTGACTTAATATTTATCACCAATGAACCTTCAGTTTAAAAGCCTCTTTACACCTGGTGAATGTCATGTTATGAGCATCATGTTCTCAGGCACATTTTGCTAACTACTGCTTT